>NC_053026.1:56072539-56339162 GCF_003073215.2 Triticum urartu | reverse complement strand
TGTAGGATCGAAAGTATGTCTAGAGGGGGGGTGATTAGACTACTTGACCAAATAAAAACTTAACCTTTTCCCAATTTTAGTTCTTGGCAGATTTTAGCTATTTTAGGACAAGTCAAGCAATCATCACACAATTCAAGCAAGCATGCAAAGAGTATATTGGCAGAGGAAAGTAAAGCATGCAACTTGCAAGAATATAAAGGGAAGGGTTTGGAGAATTCAAACGCTATTGGAGATACGGATGTTTTTCCCGTGGTTCGGATAGGTGGTGCTATCCTACATCCACGTTGATGGAGACTTCAACCCACGAAGGGTAACGGTTGCGCGAGTCCACACAGGGCTCCACCCAAGGGCAACGATTGCGCGAGTCCATGAAGGGCTCCACCCACGAAGGGTCCACGAAGAAGCAACCACCCACAAAGGGTCCACGAAGAAGCAACCTTGTCTATCCCACCATGGCCATCGCCCACGAAGGACTTGCCTCACTAGCGATAGATCTTCACGAAGTAGGAGATCTCCTTGCCCTTACAAACTCCTTGGTTCAACTCCACAATCTTGTCGGAGGCTCCCAAGTGACACCTAGCAAATCTAGGAGACACCACTCTCCAAGAAGTAACAAATGGTGTGTAGGTAATGAACTCCTTGCTCTTGTGCTTCAAATGATAGTCTCCCCAACACTCAACTCTCTCTCATAGGATTTGGATTTGGTGGAAAGAAGATTTGAGTGGAAAGCAACTTGGGAAGGCTAGAGATCAAGATTCATATGGTAGGAATGGAATGTCTTGGTCTCAACACATGAGTAGGTGGTTCTTTCTCAGAACATATGAGTTGGAATGATGTGTGTGTTCTGATGGCTCTCTCACTTAATGACAAAGAGGTGGAGGGGTATATATAGCCTCCACACAAAATCCAACTGTTACACAGTTTTCCAATCTCAGTGTGACCGAATCAATAAACTCGGTCGGACCGAAAATGTAAACCTAGTGACCGTTAGGAATTTCGGTGGGACTGACATGCAACTCGGTAGGACCGATTCGGTTAGGGTTTGGGCATAACGTAATCTCGGTGAGACCGATTACACAAACTCGGTGAGACCGAATTTGGTAATTAGCTTACCAGAGAGTTGGTCAGGCAAACTCGGTAGGACCGATTTGCTCTTTCGGTGAGACCGAGTGGAACTCGGTGAGACTGAGAAGTTACAAAGGGGAAACACTGAGTTTACATTGCAATCTCGGTGGGACCGATTCGCTCTTTCGGTGGGACCGAAAAGTTACGAAAGGGAAACAGAGAGTTTGCAACCCCATCTCGGTGGGACCGAGATCCTTATCGGTAGAACCGAATTGCTAGGGTTTTGGCAGGGCTAATGACAAGTGAAACTCAGTGGCGCCGGATAGGAAGAATCGGTAGGACTGAGTTTGGCTTAGAGTTTTGGTCATATGTGGATATGGGAAAGTAGTTGAGGGTTTTGGAGCATATCACTAAGCACATGAAGCAAGAGGCTCATTAAGCAACACCTCATCCCTCCTTAATAGTATTGGCTTTTCCTATGGACTCAATGTGATCTTGGATCACTAAAATATAAAATGAAGAGTCTTGAGCTTTTGAGCTTGAGCCAATCCATTGTCCTTAGCATTTTGAGGGTTCCACTTTCAAATCCATGCCATGCCAATCATTGAGCTTTCCTGAAATAATCATCTTGGAATAGCATTAGCTCAATGAGCTATATGTTGTTATGAATTACCAAAACCACCTAGGGATAGTTGCACTTTCAATCTCCCCCTTTTTGGTAATTGATGACAACATATAGATCAAAGCTTCGACAAATGATAATAAGCATGAAGTATATCGTCGCTTTGAGAGGTATGTGATAAGTAAGAGCTCCCCCTAAATTTGTGCATATTTAAAATTTGCTTTGGACTGCAAATGCACAAAGAGTTAAAGTCATGGGTTACTCTTCCATGTCACATACATCTTGGTGGAGCGCTCAAAATGATAAGAATGAAATACATGCACTCATCACCAAGAATAGTGGATGATCACAAACGATAGATAGAATGATAATATTTAAGCAAGCATTAAGCAAACATTAAGTGTAGCTTATGATCAAACACATGATCATCGATGTCTCACAGGCATAAGGACGTAGTATCTCACACACAAGCAAACAAAGTTCGAAAAACCACCAAATAAAGCAAGAGAGAAAAGCAACACTCTCTCTCTCGAAGCCTATGATCTATACATCTTCTCCCCCTTTGGCAACAAGTTACCAAAAAGTTCCTAGAAAAGGAATAGTGCTATGTCGTCGCTCAGGCTTGATCTTCAGGTGGTGGTGGAGTCCGGATCACTCCAAGGACGAAGCCTTCGGTAGACGTGGTCGGAGTGGAAGCTGAAGTGGATGCTGGAGCTGGTGGAACTGAGGCTGTGGCTGGTGTAGACGTTGTAGCTCTGGTGTCAGCAACTGGCAGTGCAGACGACCTCGGACCTCGTGGCACCCTCGCAAACGCATGAGTCGTGGTCCTGCCTCTCCTCTCATTCATGTCCTCCTGGAGCTGCTCCACTGCAGACTGAACTTCTGTTACCTTGATGTCCAAGTCATAGAACCTCTGTTCCATGATCCTCTCTAAACTCGCCTGGTTCTGAGTCAGGGTGGCTATACTCTGCTCAATCCGCAGGGTGGACGCAATCAAGTAACTGAGCTACTCTTGTTTGGTCTTCAAGAAATAAACAGATGCCTCCGCTTGAGTAGGCATCCTGGCAGCTTTCTCCTTCTTCGCCTTCTCCTTCTGAGCTTGTGCATGGGCAGATGATGGTTCATTCTCTGTCATCACAACTTCATTGTTCTCAAAATCTGGACGGATGGGCAGGTGTTCCTTATCCAACAAATATACGCCCATGCCCATCTTGGAGTTGATGAGCTCCTGAATCTGAGGGGCATATCCACAGCTCCTCTTCTGATCTGCCGCAGTCCTTTTGATCGTTTCCACTATGAGGCTCATGACTTTGAATTTCTGAGGCATGTCAAAGACATGAAGCAAGTTGATCGCATGACCTCTGATCATCTTGTAATCTCCAGACTTGGGCAGAAGGGTGTGCCTAAGGATCCAGTTGATCGTAGGCAATCCTGATAGCAGATAATGCACTGAGCCAAACTTGAACGTGTCAAGTGCTTCATTCGGAATCTCCTTGTACATGTTGGAGATGGAGTTGTGGTCCATCTTTTTCTTGCCATAAATGTCCAGGTCATCTGCTTGCTCCTCTGGGGCATTGATCAGCTTCGCCCATTCCTCAACAGTAGAGTGGTACCTCGTACCCTCAGACATCCATGTAATCCTCCCATCTGGATAAAAGTGAGCTGTGGAGTAGAACTGCATGATGAGTTCCTCGTTCCACTTTGTGAGCTTCTTCCCAACAAAGTCCTCTACTCCACACGCCTTGAAGCTGTCCCGAACTCCTGGGTAGTACTCTTCATTATCCTTGATATAGGTCCAGTCGACCCATCTCATGTCACATACAATTGGCTTCTTGTCAAGTAGCACTGTCTCATAGAGATCCTGTTGCTCCTTTGTATGAAACCTGTAGTCCACTGCAATCCTTCTCCTAGAAGCATATGGATCTGCTTCTCTCCATTTCCTGAGCCCTGAGTCTCTCCTTAGCTTCATATCCTCAGCCACAGGATGAGCATCGTTGTGGTCTGGGATCTTGGGCTTGAGCTTCCGAAGGACACTCTCTTCCTCTTCCTCTGCAACAGTCTCAGGCACTGGGGCCTTGTTCTTCTCAGTGGCTGGGATGCTTCTTGTGTTTCTCTATGGTGCACTCTTAGGCTTAGATGCAGCCTTAGGTGCTTCCTTGGGCTTGGATGCAGCTCCCCCTGACCTTATGGCATCTCCCATAAGTTTGGTTGCCTTGGGCGTTGGTGCAGCTGCCTCTTCTTCCTCCTCCTCTTCTACCATGATGGAGGCCTTCCCAAGCACTCTAACCACAGTCTTCTTCACTCTCTCTTTCCTTTTCTTGCCCTCAGCTGCAACGGGCTCAATGGGAGCAGGCTTGTCAGTTGAGGCTCTAGCCTTTGACATGGGCTGCCTGCCTGCTGGCCTTTTGATTTTCAGGCCCGGCTTTGAGCCTTGAGCTAGCTCACCTCTCTTGGAAGTGGCCTCTTCCTCTGCCACATAGTCCTCATCTTCAGAATCTGAGGTTTTCTTCTTCCTTTGTCTCGTGGCAGCTTTAGGCAGGTTGCTGGGTGTGCTCCTGCTGCCATCATCTGAGGAACTTGAGCGGCTAGTGCCCTCACTCAACTGCACTTGCTGCTCTGACAAGTTTTGGCTGTCACTCTGGTCTGACATGTTGCAAACTAACTGCTGACCCTGTGAATAGATTATAGAGGAGATAGAGTGGATGAGCATCACAAAATGCAGAGATTTTTGCAAAAAGAATGATTCAAAAACTTAGTTTTAGTTTCCCACTGAAATCATCTCGGATCTACTGATTTTCAAACTCGGTGATACCGAAGCAGTTTTGGAACCTAAACTAGTGAACTCGGTAGGACCGAGTCACAGTTCGGTGGCACCGAAACTGCTAGGGTTTCACTGAGTTCAAAAATCGGTCACACCGATAAGTAATTCTCGGTCAGACCGAGTCTCACTTGTGCAATGGGATAAGCCAAATCGGTGGGACCGAGTTTTTCAACTCGGTGGGTCCGAGATGGTTTCGGCGGAAACCTAAACCTAGAATTTTCGAATCAAACCTAATCTATGAGCGTTTTGACTGGATATAAGTTTATCAAACGTGGCCAGAAACATCATGATCACAATGTGCTAGGAATCAGATTGAGGAATAGCACAAAGATCAAGTCCATACCCTAGTTCGGCGGGGACTTGCTACGGCGGCAACGGCGGGGCAGAAATCCCGTTGACGGCGATGGAGACCAGTGACTGGAGGCTGCTGGCGGCGAGAAGACGATCCGGAGACCTCAGGGGCAGAGCAGGCTATCGCGCGGGCGAAGGGGTTCGGAGAAATTTCCAAATTTTGCCCGTGACTATATATAGCCCGACCCTGTCGGTGTGACCGAGTTGAACAACTCGGTGGCACCGAGATTCATAACTGCGTGCAGTTACTGAAACTCGGTGAGACCGAAAGGTTCAAATCGGTTGCACCGAGATCGAAAACCTAGATCAACTAAATGATATCGGTAGGACCGAAAGTAGAGTATCGGTCAGACCGAGAATCATAAAGAGGTTTTGGAAGTTTAAGTCTATGACGAATCGGGGACTCCGAGCGCTCCTCACACAGAGTGGTTCTAATCTGACTTGATCAAATTTTGTGATGCAGCATGAATAGAGTTTGAGACGAGAAAAGCATAGATAGCTAGAGGAGGTTCTTGGGCATTCTTGTCCATCCACTTGGCAAAAAGAAATAAAACCGAACAATCAAAGCAACAAGTGGATGTCCTCGAATGAGTAAAATATGCAATCAACATGCTCACACAATAAGATGGCAAATGAAATATGTGGCAAGGCATGCACAACCAATTCTAGCATCTATCAAGCAATTTGCGATGACTAGGTCATCTATATATGAGTATATTGACTTAGGAGTCAAGTGAGAACACTTGATCGTAGGTCATACTCATCGTTTAAGCTCAAGTGGGGTTACCACCTTTACATAAAGCATTGTTTTGTTCACATCTTTAGAGTTGCTTTAGCTCAAGTCTTAGAGTAAAGCTCCCCCTAGATGTGATATCCCCCCTAAGAGGGATGAACTAACCTTGGGTTTTGTCGATGATGACTTCATGTAGATATTGAAGATGTGGATGCTCAATGTTCATGTAGATCTCTTGGAGCTATCCATTTGAGTGAATTGCACTTTCAATACCTACATGGGTTAGTCCCACAAGGAACAAACAAGGATATCCATGGACATAGAGTGATGCACACAAAAGATGATGCCCATGAAAACTTTTAGGTGACCTTGTCCCTTGTCTTACCAACAAGAGGGTTTGTGACTCCTTGAACTAGTGCAAGATGTGGAAGTTGATTGCACTTGTTCTTGCCAAAATGATAAGAGTGAAGTATGTTGGTGGAGTCACCCTCAAGAACTCTCTAGTTCTTCTTCTTTTGAATCCACATCATCTTGATGGGAATCCTTGGAGTTGTAGTCGTACTTGATGAAGTGGAACTTGAAGAAGTCTTGGGAATCCACTTGACTAAGGTCTTAGGAGCTTCTTCAAATGCATCAATTTCCTCTTGAAGCTTGTCCTTGCCTTTTTGCTCGTAGTCTTGTGGTGGAATATCATCTTGAGCTTGTGTCCCCTTGAAAGAAGTATACTTCTCTTGTTGAGGGACAAACTTTGTCTTGGGGTATTGATCTTCTTCCCATTCAACTCCATTGGCATTGAACTTTCGTTCAAAACCAACACCTTGATTCTTCCGGTGCATTCCTTGCTTGCGCACAATTTCCTCGAATTGCTTACTCCCGGCAAGGCTTTTGTACACTCCTTTCTCTATAATTCCCTTCAATAAGCTATTTTCTTGCTCAAGTGTAACTTGGCTAAGAGAATCATTAGTGGAATCAAGAGAACTACTAGAAGCAACAATATTGAATTTAGCATGATCATTGTTACAACTAGAGGAAGAATCTTTCTTGTTAGACATGACTTGAGGCATGTAAGTGGATAAGAGTAAACGCTTGGCAATGTAAGAAGAACTTTTCTTGCGGAGATCATCATTGATTGCCTTTAAGAACTCATGCTCTTGCTCAAGATTGAGCTTTTCAAAGCGTAGTTTCTCATGAGCTCTTAAAAGTTCTCAATGATCTTCGAAGATAGTGTCATGAGCCAACTTAAGAGTTTTTAGTTCTTTAGTTAGAGCCTCAATGTTCTCCTTATCATTGTCACTCGTTTTATCTTGATTAGCATGATTAATTGGTATTTCATCATAGTATTCATCACTAGAGTTGTCACCAAGCAAATCATCACCTAACAAGTCATCTTCATCACTATTGAAATTAACATACTCGGGGTGTGTTACCTTAGGACCTTTGGCCATGAAGCATCTCCCAATTCCTTCATTTCGTGAGTCAAATAAGTCGTAGGAGTTGGTTGACACAAGTGCTAGACCGGCAACACCTTCATCTTGAGTATCTTCGGAGTCGGAGTGATAACTTCTCTCGGAGTGGCTATCGGAGTCGGAGCCGGATACCCATTCACCAACATGAGCTTGATGTCTTCGTCTTGTGTAGCTCCTTGATGATTTTTCCTTCCTTTCCGAATCCTTGCTTCTCTGTGAGTATCTTCGTTCATAACGATCATCTCTACTCCTTCTCTCTCTTGGTGGTGATCCTTTGCTTCTTCTTTTTGGAGAATCTTCTCTTCTCTTGTAGGGAGCCGTACACTCATTGGAGTAGTGTCCGGGTCTTCCACAATTGTAACAGTTTCGCTCTCGACTAGAAGATCTTTTGTCATTGTAGGACCTTGATTTGGAGCTTCTATCTTTGCTTCTACTCTTGTAGAACTTGTTGAAGTTCTTCACCATTAAGCTCAATTCTTCATTGAAGTCTTGTTTCTCACTTGATGATGTAGGGGCTTCACATGAGGCTTTATAGGCACCACTTGATTTGTTGTGAAGTTCCTCTTTATCCTTAAGTGACATCTCATGAGCAACAATTCTTCCAATCACCTCTGTTGGCTTGAGATCTTTGTAATTGGGCAACATTTGGATCAATGTGCACACGGTATCATATTTTCCATCCAAGGCTCTTAGGATCTTCTTGATGATGAATTTATCGGTCATCTCTTCACTTCCTAAGCCGGCAATCTCATTTGTGACGAGAGCAAGCCTAGAGTACATTTCAGCGACACCTTCACCATCCTTCATCTTGAACTTGTCAAGTTGGCTTTGAAGCACATCCAACTTGGATTCCTTGACGGAGTCGGTACCTTCGTGCATATCAATCAAAGTGTCCCAAATTTCCTTTGCATTCTCAAGGCGGCTGATTTTGTTGAATTCTTCGGGGCACAATCCGTTGAAGAGAATATCACAAGCTTGAGCATTGTATTGCAGCATCTTCAACTCATCCGCGGTAGCTTCAAGGTTTGGTTCTCTCCCGTCAAAGAAGTCACCTTGCAAACCAACACACACAATAACCCAAACAGCGGGGTTATGTCCAAGAATATGCATTTTCATCTTATGCTTCCAACTAGCAAAATTAGTACCATCAAAGTAAGGACCTCTACGGTGATAATTTCCCTCGCTAGACGCCATACTCTCCTAGGTTGTGAAACCAAGGCTATGACCACCAAAAGCTATGGAGATCAAGCAAATGGAGACCAAAGCTCTCATACCACTTGTAGGATCGAAAGTATGTCTAGAGGGGGGTGATTAGACTACTTGACCAAATAAAAACTTAACCTTTTCCCAACTTTAGTTCTTGGCAGATTTTAGCTACTTTAGGACAAGTCAAGCAATCATCACACAATTCAAGCAAGCATGCAAAGAGTATATTGGCAGCGGAAAGTAAAGCATGCAACTTGCAAGAATATAAAGGGAAGGGTTTGGAGAATTCAAACGCTATTGGAGACACGGATGTTTTTCCCGTGGTTCGGATAGGTGGTGCTATCCTACATCCACGTTGATGGAGACTTCAACCCACGAAGGGTAACGGTTGCGTGAGTCCACATAGGGCTCCACCCAAGGGCAACGGTTGCGCGAGTCCACGAAGGGCTCCACCCACGAAAGGTCCACGAAGAAGCAACCACCCACAAAGGGTCCACAAAGAAGCAACCTTGTCTATCCCACCATGGCCATCGCCCACGAAGGACTTGCCTCACTAGCGATAGATCTTCACGAAGTAGGCGATCTCCTTACCCTTACAAACTCCTTGGTTCAACTCCACAATCTTGTCGGAGGCTCCCAAGTGACACCTAGCCAATCTAGGAGACACCACTCTCCAAGAAGTAACAAATGGTGTGTAGGTAATGAACTCCTTGCTCTTGTGCTTCAAATGATAGTCTCCCCAACACTCAACTCTCTCTCATAGGATTTGGATTTGGTGGAAAGAAGATTTGAGTGGAAAGCAACTTGGGATGGCTAGAGATCAAGATTCATATGGTAGGAATGGAATGTCTTGGTCTCAACACATGAGTAGGTGGTTCTTTCTCAGAACATATGAGTTGGAATGATGTGTGTGTTCTGATGGCTCTCTCACTTAATGAGAAAGAGGTGGAGGGGTATATATAGCCTCCACACAAAATCCAACCGTTACACAGTTTTCCAATCTCGGTGGGAGCAAATCAATAAACTCGGTCGGACCGAAAATGTAAACCTAGTGACCATTAGGAATTTCGGTGGGACTGACATGCAACTCGGTAGGACCGATTCGGTTAGGGTTTGGGCATAACGTAATCTCGGTGAGACCGATTACACAAACTCGGTGAGACCGAATTTGGTAATTAGCTTACCAGAGAGTTGGTCAGGCAAACTCGGTGGGACCGATTTGCTCTTTCGATGAGATCGAGTGGAACTCGGTGAGACCGAAAAGTTACAAAGGGGAAACACTGAGTTTACATTGCAATCTCGGTGGGACCGATTCGCTCTTTCAGTGGGACCGAGAAGTTACGAAAGGGAAACAGAGAGTTTGCAACCCCATCTCGGTGGGACCGAGATCCTTATCGGTAGAACCAAATTGCTAGGGTTTTGGCAGGGCTAATGACAGGTGAAACTCGGTGGCGCCGGATAGGAAGAATCGGTAGGACCGAGTTTGGCTTAGAGTTTTGGTCATATGTGGATATGGGAAAGTAGTTGAGGGTTTTGGAGCATATCACTAAGCACATGAAGCAAGAGGCTCATTAAGCAACACCTCATCCCTCCTTAATAGTATTGGCTTTTCCTATGGACTCAATGTGATCTTGGATCACTAAAATATAAAATGAAGAGTCTTGAGCTTTCGAGCTTGAGCCAATCCATTGTCCTTAGCATTTTGAGGGTTCCACTTTCATATCCATGCCATGCCAATCATTGAGCTTTCCTGAAATAATCATCTTGGAATAGCATTAGCTCAATGAGCTATATGTTGTTATGAATTACCAAAACCACCTAGGGATAGTTGCACTTTCAGGCGACGTATATAAGGGCGGGGCAAGGCGTCTTGGAGGAGAGGGCAAGGCGCGGCAGCGGAGAGGAGTCCGGCTCGGACTCCTAGTCCGAGTCAGCGGCGGCAGCGCTCGCGGGGAAGGCGGCGGCGGCGGCCTGGCGCGGCTGGGCCTTAGGCCCAGTCGGCGCGGGAACCCTTTTTTTAAATAATTTCGCCGACCGAAATAAAATCCTAAAAAAATAAATAAAAATCTAAAAATGCCAAAATAAATTTTCACCGTCTAAATAAAATATTTACAACGAGATGAACATTTTCTTGGCCCTAAAATGCAATTTTGGAAAACGTGCAATTTTTCTAATGCAAACAAAATTGCAATAAAATCCAAATAAAGCAATTATTTGATTTTAATTTTTTTCCTCCAATATTTCAATTCTTTTGGAGAAGTCATATTATCTCCTCTCATATATTTTAGTGTGAAATATTTTTGGAGAGAAAATAATTAAAACCAAAAATCCTCATTTCAAGATTTGATAAAGATCAAATTTTAAAACCGGGAAATCCCCAACTCTCTCCGAGGGTCCTTGAGTTGCTTAGGATTTCGAGGATCGCAAGACGAAATGCGAATAAAATATGATATGCATGGATGACTATGTATAACATTCCAAATTGAAAATTTGGGATGTTACAGTTGAGCATCAACATGAACATAATTATTAACATTAGCACTAGGTTAATGTTCCTTACCAGATTGTGTATCAACATCAAAAATAGAAATATCATTGGGATTCTCAGGTGTGTCTATAGTAGGTTCACTAGCATGCAAAGTCCCATCAGTTTTCTTTTTCTTTTTAGAACAAGGACTAGGTGCATCAGTATTGGTTCTTTGAGAATCATGCTCAATTCTCTTAGAATGGCCCTCAGGGTACAAAGAATCCTGGGTCATCTTCCACCTCTAGTCATAACCCTAACTACATTATCATTATTCTTATTATTCAACTCATTAAGCAAATCATCTTGAGTTTTAAGTACTTGTTCTACTTGAGTCATAACCATGGAAGCATGTTTACTAATAAGCTTAAGATCATTAACTGTACTATTCATATAATTACTCAGGTGGTCAAGCATGTAAGCATTACATTTCAATTGTCTACTAACATAACCATTGATGTTTTCTTGTATAACTATAAAATTATAAAACTCATCCAAGCATTGTATAGCAGACTTATTATGAGGAATATCGCCTTCATCAAGTCTACGGAGAGAGTTTACCTCTACTACATGTGTCGGGTTATCAAGACCATGTATTTCTTCAATAGGTGGTAAATTTTTGACATCTTCAGCTTTAATACCTTTTTCTTTCATAGATTTCTTTGCCTCTTGCATATCTTCAGGACTGAGAAATAGAATACCCTTTTTCTTTGGATTTGGCTTCGGAGTTGGTTCAGAAAGTGTCCAATCATTTTCATTACTCAGTATATTATTCAATAGCAATTCAGCTTGCTCAACAGTTCTTTCCCTGAAAACACAACCAGCACAACTATCCAAGTGGTCTCTAGAAGCATCGGTTAGTCCATTATAAAAGATATCAAGTATTTAATTTTTCTTGAGAGGATGATCAGGCAAAGCATTAGGTAATTGGAGAAGCCTCCCCCAAGCTTGTGGGAGACTCTCTTCTTCAATTTGCACAAAATTATATATTTCCCTTAAAGGAGCTTGTTTCTTATGAGCGGGGAAATATTTTGCAGAGAAGTTGATCATATCCTGGGGACTACACACACAACCAGGAGCAAGAGAATTAAACCATATCTTAGCATCACCCTTTAATGAAAAAGGAAACAATTTAAGGATATAGTAATAGCGAATTTTTTCCTCATGAGCAAATAGGGTGGCTATATCATTCAATTTAGTAAGATGTGCCACAATTGTTTCAGATTCATAACCATGAAAAGGATCAGATTCAACCAAAGTAATTAACTCAGGATCGAAAGAGAATTCCTAAACCATATTAGTAACAAAGATAGGTGAAAGTAGCAAAAGCGGGATCATATTTCATTCTAGCATTCAAGGATTTTTCTTTCAGCTTAGCTAACAATTTCTTAAGATCCTCTCTATCATTACAAGCAAAGAAGTCTCTAGAAGTTTCTTCATCCATAACATAACCCTCAGGAACAACAGGCAATTCATATCTAGGGGGAGAATCATAATCATCATTTTCAATAATATCATCAGTTTCAGTAATTTCATTCTCTCTAATCCTAGCAAGTTGTTCATCTAGAAATTCACCTTGTGGCATAGCAAACAGAATAGTATCATAAGCATCATTCATAGTAGAAGTGGCATCATCAATAACATGCGACATACTGGAATCAGTAGCAGGAGTAGGTGTCGCAAGTTCACTCAAAATAGAAGGAGAATCAAGTGCAGAGCTAGATGTCAGTTCCTTAGCTCCCCTGGTAGTTGAGGGAAAAATCTTAGTTCTTTGATCTTTCAAATTCCTCATAGTGATCAACAAATATAAATCCCAAGTGACTCAGAGAATAGAGCTATGCTCCTCGGCAATGGCGCCAGAAAAACATCTTGATAACACACAAGTATAGGGGATCGTAACAGTTTTCGAGGGTAGAGTATTCAACCCAAATTTATTGATTTGACACAAGGGGAACCAAAGAATATTCTCGAGTATTAGCAGCTGAGTTGTCAATTCAACCACACATGAAAGACTTAATATCTGCAGCAAATTAGTATGGAAGTAGCGGTAACGGTGGCAAAAGTAACAGTAGCAGTTTTGTAGCAATCGTAACAGTGGCAACGGAAAAGTAACTAAGCAAAGATCAATATGTGAAAAGCTCATAGGAAATGGATCCATGATTGATAATTATGTTGGATGGCATTCATCATGCAAAGGTTATAACATAGGGTGACACAGAACTAGCTCCAGTTCATCAATGTAATAGAGTACGAGACCAAAGCATTAACACTTAGTGAATACATGAACTCCTCAAACTACGGTCATCACCGGGAGTGGTCTCGACTATTGTCACTCCGGGGTTGCCGGATCATAACACATAGTAGGTGACTATAACTTGCAGTATCGGATCAAGAACACAAATATATTCATGAAAACATAATAGGTTTAGATCTGAAATCATGGCACTCAGGCCCTAGTGACAAGTATTAGGCATAGAAAAGTCATAGCTGTTGGGGAACATAGTATTTCAAAAAAATTCCTACGATCATGCAAGATCTATGTAGGGATGCATAGCAACGAGAGGGGAGAGTGTGTCTACGTACCCTCGTAGACCGAAAGTGAAAGCGTTAAGTAACGCGGTTGATGTAGTCGAACGTCTTCGCGATCCAACCGATCAAGTACCGAACGTATGACACCTCCGCAATCTGCACACATCAAGCTGAGGCCAAGGGAGAGTTTCTTCAGCACAATGGCGTGTTGACGGTGATAATGAAGTTACCGATGCAGGACTTCGCCTAAGCACTACGACAATATGATCGAGGTGGAAATCTGTGGAGGGGGGCACCACACACGGCTAAGAGATCAACTTGTGTGTCTATGGGGTTCCCCTGCCCTCGTATTTAAAGGAGCAAGGGGGAGGCCAGCCGGCCCTCATAGGGCGCGCCCAAGGGGGCAATCCTACTCGAAGTAGGAGTTGGATCCCTCCTTTCCTAGTCCAACTAGGAGAAGAAGGAAGGGGAGGGGAAAGAGAAAGAAGGAGGGGGCGCTGCCCCTCCCCCTAGTCCAATTCGGACTAGCACCGTGGGGGGGGGCGCACGGCTAGCCGTTGTCTGCCCCTCTCTATTTCCCCTAGGCCCAATGTGGCACATTACTTCTCCGGTGGTTCCGAAAACCCTTCCGTCACTCCGATATTTATTCGGTGACCTCCGGAACTCATCTGGTGTCCGAATAACATCGTCCAATATATCATTCTTTATGTCTCGACCATTTGGAGACTCTTCTTCATGTCCGTGATCACATCCGGGACTCTGAACTATCTTTAGTACATCAAATCACATAACTCATAATACATATCATCATCGAACGTTAAGCGTGCCGACCCTACGGGTTCGAGAACTATGTAGACATGACCGAGACTAATCTCCAGTCAATAACCAATAGCGGAACGTGGATGCTCATATTGGTTCCTACATATTCTACGAAGATCTTTATCGGTCAAACCGCATAACGACATACATTTGTTCCCTTTCTCATCGGTATGTTACTTGCCCGAGATTCAATCGTCGGTATCATCATACCTAGTTCAATCTCGTTACTGGCAAGTCTCTTTACTTGTTCTATAATGCAACATCCCGCAACTAACTCATTAGTCACATTGCTTGCAAGGCTTATAGTGATGAGCATTACCGAGAGGGCCCAGAGATACCTCTCCGACAATCGGAGTGACAAATCCTCATCTCGATCTATGCCAACTCAACAAACACCATCGGAGACACCTGTACAACATATTTATAATCACCTAGTTACGTTGTGACATTTTATAGCACACTAAGTGTTCCTCCGATATTGAGGGGTTGCATTATCTCTTAGTCATAGGAACATGTATAAGTTATGGAGAAAGCAATAGCAATAAACTAAACGATCATAGTGCTAAGCTAACGGATGGGTCAAGTCAATCACATCATTCTCTGATGATGTGGTCCCGCTCATCAAATGACAACTCATGTCTATGGTTAGGAAACTTAACCATCTTTGATTAATGAGCTAGTCAATGTAGAGGCATACTGACACTCTGTTTTGTCTATGTATTCACACATGTACTAAGTTTCCAGTTAATACAATTCTAGCATGAATAATAGACATTTATCATGATATAAGTAAATATAAATAACAACTTTATTATTGCCTCTAGGGCATATTTCCTTCAGTCTCCCACTTTCACTAGAGTCAATAATCTAGTTCACATCACCATGTGATTAGTTCACATCGCCATGTGAATAATACCCAAAGTATTTTCCTAGAGTCAATAATCTAGTTCACATCGCTATGTGATTAACACCCAAAGAGTACTAAGGTGTGATCATGTTTTGCTTGTGAGAGAAGATTAGTCAATGGTTCTGTCATATTCAGAGCCGTATGTATTTTGCAAATTTTCTATGTCTACAATGCTCTGCATGGAGCTACTCTAGCTAATTTCGCCCACTTTCAATATGTATCCAGATTGAGACTCGGAGTCATCCGGATCGATGTAAAAGATTGCATCGGCATAACTCTTTACGATGAACTCTTTATCACCCCCATAATCGAGAAATATCTCCTTAGTCTTCTAAGGATAATTTTGACCATTGTCAGGTGATCCACTCCTGTATCAATATCGTACCCCCTTGCCAAACTCATGGCAAGGTACAGAAAAAGGTTTGGTACACAACATAGCATACTTTATAGAACCTACGGCTGAGGCATAGGGAATGACTTCCATTCTCTTTCTATTTTCTACCGTGGTCATGTTTTGAGTCTTACTCAACTTTACACCTTGCAATACAGGCAAGAACTCCTTCTTTGACTGTTCCATTTTGAACTACTTCAAAATCTTGTGAAGGTATGTACTCATCGAAAAAACTTATCAAGCGTCTTGTTCTATCTCTATAGATCTTGATACTCAATATGTAAGTAGATTCACCGAGGTCTTTATTTGAAAAACTCCTTTCAGATACTCCTTTACGCTTTCCAGAAAAATTCTACATTATTTCTGATCAACAATATGTCATTTACATATACTTACCAAAAATGTTGTAGTGCTCCCACTCACTTTCTTGTAAATATAGGATTCACCGCAAGTCTGTATAAAACCATATGCTTTGATCACCTTGTCAAAAGCGTATATTCCAGCTCCGAGATGCTTGCACCAGTCCATAGATGGATCGCTGGAGCTTGAACACTTTGTTAGCACCTTTAGGATTGACAAAACCTTCTTGTTGCATCATATACAAGTCTTCTTTAAGAAATCCATTAAGGAATGTAGTTTTATATCCATTTGCCAGATTTCATGAAATGTGGCAATAGCTAACATCATTCGGACAAACTTTAAGCATCGATACGAGTAAGAAAATCTCATCATAGTCAACATCTTGAACTTGTCAAAAACCATTTTTGACAAGTCGAGCTTTGTAGATAGTAACACTACTATCAGCGTCCGTCTTCCTCTTGAAGATCCATTTTATTCTTTATGGCTTTCCGATCATCGGGCAAGTCAACCAAAGTCCACACTTTGTTCTCATACATGGACCCCATCTCAGATTTCATGGCCTCAAGCCATTTTGCAGAATCTGGGCTCATCATCGCTTCCTCATACTTCGTAGGTTCGTCATGGTCAAGTAACATGACCTCCAGAACAGGATTATCGTACCACTCTGGTGCGGATCTTACTCTGGTTGACCTACGAGGTTCGGTAGTAACTTGATCATAAGTTTCATGATCATCATCATTAGCTTCCTCACTAATTGGTGTAGGAATCACTGGAACTGATTTCTGCGATGAACTACTTTCCAATAAGGGAGAAGGTACAGTTACCTCATCAAGTTCTACTTTCCTCCCACTCACTTCTTTCGAGAGAAACTCCTTCTCTAGAAATGATCCATTCTTAGCAACGAATATCTTGCCTTCAGATGTGTGATAGAAGGTGTACCCAACAGTCTCCTTTGGGTATCCTATGAAGATGCATTTCTCCGATTTGGGTTCGAGCTTATCAGGTTGATGCTTTTTCACATAAGCATCGTAGCCCCAAATCTTATGAAACAACAGCTTAGGTTTCTTGCCAAACCATAGTTCATATGGTGTCGTCTCAACGGATTTAGATGGTGCCCTATTTAACGTGAATGTAGTTGTCTCCAATGCATAAACCCCAAAACGATAGTGATAAATCGGTAACAGACATCATAGATCGCACCATATCTAATAAAGTACGGTTATGATGTTCGGACACACCATTACGCTGTGGTGTTCCAGGTGGTGTGAGCTATGAAACTATTCCACATCGTTTCAAATGAAGACCAAACTCGTAACTCAAATATTTGTCTCCATGATAAGATCGTAGACATTTTATTTTCTTGTTACGATGATTTTCCACTTCACTCTGAAATTCTTTGAACTTTTCAAATGTTCCAGGCTTATGTTTCATCAAGTAGATATACCCATATCTGCTCAAATCATCTGTGAAGGTCAGAAAATAACGATACCCTCCGTGAGCCTCAACACTCATCAGTTCGCATACATCAGTATGTATTATTTCCAATAAGCCAGTTGCTCGCTCCATTGTTCCGGAGAATGGAGTCTTAGTCATCTTTCCCATGAGGCATGGTTTGCAAGCATCAAGTGATTCATAATCAAGTGATTCCAAAAGCCCATCAGCATGGAGTTTCTTCATGCGCTTTACACCAATATGACCTAAACGGCAGTGCCACAAATGTGTTGCACTATCATTATCAACTTTGCATCTTTTGGCATCAATATTATGAATATGTGTATCACTACGATCGAGATTCAATAAACCATTCACCTTGGGTGTATGACCTTAGAAGGTTTTATTCATGTAAACAGAATAACAATTTTTCTTTGACTTAAATGAATAACCATATTGCAATAAACATGATCCAATCATATTATGCCCAACGCAAACACCAAATAAAATTTATTTTTGGTTCAACACTAATCCCGAAGGTAAATGGAGTGTGCGATGGTGATCTTATCAACTTTGGAATCACTTCCAACTCACATCATCACCTCTCCCTTAACTAGTCTCTATTTATTTTTGCAACTCCCGTTTCGAGTTACTACTCTTAGCAACTGAACCAGTATCAAATACTGAGGGGTTGCTATAAACACTAGTAAAGTACACATCAATAACATGTATATCAAATATACTTTTGTTCACTTTGACATCCTTCTTATCCGCCAAGTATCTAGGGTAGTTCCACTTCTAGTGACCATTTCCTTTGCAGTAGAAGCACTCAGTTTCAGGATTGGGTCTAGCTTTAGGCTTCTTCATGGGAGTGTCAACTTGCTTGCCATTCTTCTTGAAGTTCCCTTTATTTCCCTTGCCCTCTTACTTGAAACTAGTGGTCTTGTCAACCATCAACACTTGATGCTTTTCTTGATTTCTACCTTGGCCGATTTCAGCATCACGAAGAGCTCGGGGAATCGTTTTCTTCATCCCTTGCATATTATAGTTCATCACGAAGTTCCAGTAACTTGGTGATAGTGACTAGAGAACTTTGTCAATTACTATCTTATCTGGAAGATTAACTCCCACTTGATTCAAGCGATTGTAGTACTTAGACATTCTGAGCACATGCTCACTGGTTGAGCTATTCTCCTCCATCTTGTAGGTAAAGTACTTGTCAGAGGTCTCATACCTCTCCACTCGGCATGAGTCTAAAATACCAATTTCAACTCTTGGAACATATCATATGCTCCGTGGCGTTTCACAACATTTTTGAAGTCCCGGTTCTAAGTCGTAAAGCATGGTGCACTAAACTATCAAGTAGTCATCATACCGAGCTTGTCAAACGTTCATAATGTCTGCATCTGCTCCTGCAATAGTTCTGTCACCTAGCAGTGCATCAAGGACATAATTCTTCTGTGCAACAATGAGGATAAACCTCATATCACGAACCTAGTCCGCATCATTTCTACTATCATCTTTCAACTTAGTTTTCTCTAGGAACATATCATAAATAAAACGGGGAAGCTATACGCGAGCTATTGATCTACAACATAGATATGCAAATAGTATCAGGACTAAGTTCATGATAAATTTAAGTTCAATTTAATCATATTAATTAAGAACTCCCACTTAGATAGACATCCCTCGAGTCATCTAAATGATCACGCGATCCATATCAACTAAACCATGTCCGATCATCACGTGAGATGGAGTAGTTTTCAATGGTGAACATCACTATGTTGATCATATCTACTATATGATTCACGCTCGACCTTTCGGTCTCAGTGTTCCGCGGCCATATCTGCATATGCTAGGCTCGTCATGTTTAACCCGAGTATTCTGTGTGTGCAAAACTGGCTTGCACCCGTTGTATGTGAACGTAGAGCTTATCACACCCTATCATCACGTGGTGTCTCGGCATGAAGAACTGTCGCAACGGTGCATACTCAGGGAGAACACTTATACCTTGAAATTTTAGTAAGGGATCATCTTATAATGCTACCGTCGTACTAAGCAAAATAAGATGCATAAAAGATAAACATCACATGCAATCAAAATATGTGAAATGATATGGCCATTATCATCTTGTGCCTTTGATCTCCATCTCCAAAGTACCGTCATGATCTCCATCGTCACCAGCATGACACCATGATCTCCATCATCTTGATCTCTATCAATGTGTCGTCACATGGTCATCTCGCCAACTATTGCTTTTGCAACTATTGCTATCACATAGTGATAAAGTAAAGCAATTATATGGCGCTTGCATCTTATGCAATAAAGAGACAATCATAAGGCATGATCATCTCATACAACATTTTAATATATCATCACATCTTGACCATATCACATCACAACATATCCTACAAAAACAAGTTAGACGTCCTCTACTTTGTTGTTGCAAGTTTTACATGGCTGCTACGGGCTTTGCAAGAACCGTTCTTACCTACGGCATAAAAACCACAACGTGGTATAGTGATTGCTTTTTGATCTTCAGAAAGAACCATGTTCATTGAATCTGATTCAACTAAAGTTGGAGAAACAGACACCCGCCAACCACCTATGTGCAAAGCATGTTGGTAGAACCAGTCTCATGAATGCGGTCATGTAACGTCGTCTGGGCCGCTTCATCCAACAATACCACCGAATCAAGAAACAACTAGTGACGGCAAGCAATATGTATATACCCACGCCCACAACTCCTTTTTGTTCTACTCGTGCATATAACTCGAACTCTAGATCCAGCTGAGGCCGAGGGAGAGTTTCGTCAGCACGACGGTGTGTTGATAGTGATGATGAAGTTACCGACACAGGACTTCGCCTAAGCACTATGACAATATGACTGAGGTGGAAATCTGTGGAGGGGGGCACCACACATGGCTAAGAGATCAACTTGTGTGTCTATGGAGTGCCCCCCTGCGCCTGTATATAATTAGCAAGGGGGAGGCCGGCCAGCCCTCATAGGAAGCGCCCAAGGGGGGCAATCCTACTCCAAGTAGGAGTTGGACCCCTGAGGGAGTCCTGGATTAGGGGGTCTCCGGATAGCCGGACTATATCCTTTGGCCGGACTATTGGACTATGAAGATACAAAATTGAAGACTTCGTCCCGTGTACGGTTGGGACTCTCCTTGGCGTGGAAGGCAAGCTAGGCAATACGGATATGAAGATATCCTCCCTTGTGACTGACCTGTGTAACTCTAGCCCCCTCCGGTGTCTATATAAACCGGAGGGTTTAGTCTGTAGGACAACATACAATCATACCATAGGCTAGCTTCTAGGGTTTAGCCTCTACGATCTCGTGGTAGATCAACTCTTGTAATACTCATATCATCAAGAACAATCAAGAAGGACGCAGGGTATTACCTCCATCAAGAGGGCCCAAACCTGGGTAAACATCGTGTCCCCTGCTTCCTGTTACCATCCGCCTTAGACGCACAGTTCGGGACCCCCTACCCAAGATCCGCCGGTTTTGACACCGACATTGGTGCTTTCATTGAGAGTTCCACTGTGCCATCATCATAAGGGGGGATGGCTCATCTCCTTGTCAAGGACAACATCACTTCTGGGGGAGCCCTAGCTGTAGGCCAAACTCTCCGACTAGGCGGCTTTGTCATGACCGCCCGCTCGGTCATTGCGTCGACGATGACTTCTCGGGTCATCAAAAATAGCCTCCACATCAGCTCAAAATTCGCTGAGCAGATGGATCCAATGGAGCTCTCCTCTTTGAACGAGCTCTTGGATCGCATCACCGCTCTGGGAGTCGCTACGAACTACGATCGGATCAGGCTTAAACCCGACCAACGGGAGATTAACTCTTTGCCGGTCACCCATCAAATAGCGGTGGTGGAGGAGCAACGCGGTGGTTCTCCCTCTATCCTGAGGACGAACTATGTCCAGATTCCCGAGCTCTCCGAGCCGGATACCCGCTCATGGGAGAACATCGCCCTAACCCTGAACCTAGAATCAGGTCGCATACCGAACCTGCGGAGCAACATCTCAGAGCCTGAACTTCCAAGATCGGAAACTCCCCTGCCCCAGGATCTCAGATTGGGTCAAGGTCTGGACTTAAATCCACCCACCCACCCAGATACAAATGATCTTTCCCAAATTACGCAAGCGCCCCAAGAGACAGTACATCACTATTGGGCCAGATTCCTCCTTATAATGAATGAGGTCAAGGACTATCGCGAGGAAGACGCAATTTCGTTCTTTTGCAACAATTGCATGGACAAGGGAATCCTCAACGCCATAAGTCACCATGACAGAGCACACTTCGCTGACTTGGCGGCCATAGTACGGAAATATTGTGTGATGGAAAGCGCCTGGAAAACCCAAACACAATTTTGGGACAATCCGGCTCTGACAAAATCCCCAGTCCGAACTAAAAGGGTGCACTCTCATAAGTCGCCCGACTCAATTACAAAGAAGCAAAAGCCCACTACAGGGCGTGGAACCGTATTGGAGGAATGGCTTAACGGGCCTTGCAAAATTCATAGTACGCGGACGCCATACCGACACATGGCCTTAGAGCATGTTGGGTACTCCGGCAGGTGGCCATGAGCGGTGAGGATTTCCTCATACAAAATACCCCAGAACACCCTCCCGTGGATAACAACACAGTATTAAAAGTCTTCGAGACCTTCGCCTCAAATAATAGGCGTAAGCGAGCACTCCGCAGCCTTGCCGAAGTCTGCCACGTAGCAGTAATAAATCCATGGAGTGACACGGCCATTACTTTCAATGCTAGTGACGAACCTAAATTCCAAACAGCCCGAGCACCAGCTGCTCTGGTCCTCAGTCCAATTGTGGATGGCTTTCGGCTCACTAAAGTGCTCATGGACGGCGGCAGCAGATTAAACCTCATTTATGAGGAGACTCTTCAAAAAATGGAAATAGATAGCAACCGTATTGAGCAAAGCACCACAACCTTCCAAGTTATCATCCCTATTCGGGAGGCACGTTGCGCTGGGAAAATCACACTACATGTGGTATTCGGCACTCCGGAGAATTACAGGTCCGAAGAAATCACATTCCAAGTGGCCCCGTTCAGTAGCGGATACCACGCCCTTCTAGGGCGGGAGGCATTCACGATTTTTCAAGCCATACCCCATTACGGGGACATGAAGCTCAAAATGTCTGGACCTAATGGAATCATCACTCTAGCTAGTGATCCGAACATAGCACTCCGCGCTGAGAACAAAAAAGCCGCACTGGCCCTCGAGGCATTATCCGAAGCCCTTGTGGCGGAGGAGTTAACCGCGCTGCGCTCCACAGTGGACAGGGACAACGTGATACTAGACAAAAGATCCAAGTCCACCTCCTTTAAACCAGCGGATGAAATAGTCAAATTCCAAGTCAATCCAACGGACCCCACAAAAACATCGTCCATTGGGGCACAGTTAAGCCCCGCTGTAGACACCGCACTACGGGAGTTCCTGCGCGAGAATTGGGACATATTTGCCTGGCAGGTAGCGACCAGACCTCAAACGGTCCAATCTCTGTTTTTTTTGAATATTTACTGTAGGGTAAAAACCCCACAGCCCTTTATTCCATTCACCAAAAAAACAAACTGTACAGAAAGGGAAGAAAGATTACTTACCTAAACTAAAGGGGAGAAGAACTGACAATTACATAAGGGAGTTAACCCAATCTACAAGCCTAGACTTATAGCTATCCTTAAACCTATGTGATAGGAGAAGAATATCATGTACAAAACTGCCCCTCCAGGCAGCAAAAGTAGCCTGGACGCCCCTGAAAGTTCTCCCATTTCTCAGAATCCAGATATTCCAAGCAGCTGTGAGCATAACTTCAAAGAAGAAAGGATGCCCAAATCTCTGCCTTGCTTGGGATATACTTTGCTGAATAGTAGAACCGTGTGACCAATCAATCTGCAGGTAGTTCCAAACCCTGACACTGAAATTACATCCAAAAAAAATATGAGCTCTGTCCTCCCAAACTCCGGCATTACAGATGACACAGAAATTATCAACCGTAGGGGACCTCCAGTGCCTACGTACTAGCATGTCCTTAGTGTTGAGCCTGTCAAAAAAGAGAAGCCAGCCAAAAACCTTGATTTTCATAGTACATCTGCTTTGCCAAAGCCACTTACAAGGCTGGATAGTTGGTAGGTGTGTGTGCATGATGTCATAGAAGCTCTTTGCAGAGTACTGACCAGATTTACTAGGCCAAATCCAAACATCAAGCAATGTTGGATCGCGCTGGAGATGGAGCAACCATGCTTCCAAGGTTTCTAGTTCTGTAGCTGCCTGTTGAGAGATTGGCAGATAGAACATGGAAAACAAATCCTGAGTTTGTAAGAACTCCCGGACAGAAACCTTATCATCCAAAACAAAGGAAAAAAGCCTTGGCAATCTGAGGCTAAGTGGTCTTGAAGAACCACCTACATGCCAAGCATCCAGCCAAAAGAGAGCAGAATCACCCATATTGACTTGCACTGAAGCAATTGACCTATATGTGTCAGCAAGCTTTAAAATGTCTTTCCACCAAAAAGAGCCAGTTAGGACTGTTGCATGGGGCACTACTCCATCATAATAGCTATCCCAAATCAGTTGCACCCAAGGGACCTGGTGTTTGTTGTAGAACTTATGCATGTGTTTGAGGAGCAGACCTTGGTTTTGGACATTGAGGTTTAAAATGCCAAGACCTCCCTTATCCTTCGGCCTACACACTAAATCCCAGGCAGCTAGTGATTGCTTAGGCACCTCAGAATTTCCTCTCCACAGGCACTGCCTGAAAATCCTATCCAACTGTTTGATAATACCAAGTGGAATATTCAAACTACAGAGGAAATAGATGGGCATTGAAGTAAGGACAGATGTGAGCAATTGCAACCTGGATCCTTGGTTAAGCATGGCAGAACTAACAGATAATCTCCTTTCAACACTATCCACTAGGGGCATGAAATCAATGATTCTAGGTCGTGTAGTACCAAGTGGCAAACCCAGATATGTGAAAGGTAACTGCTCTAGCTTACATCCCAAAATGGAAGATAGTCTCTGTGCCTCAGTTGGATCAACATTAAGTGGCACCATTGATGATTTGGCAAAATTAACCTTTAGTCTAGTGGACTGTTGAAAGATATGAAGCATATTCTGAAGAGCGATCAACTGTTCCTCAACTGCAGAAAGGATAATTATTGTGTCATCTGCGTACTGTATGATGGGAAAATCTGGGTCCTGAGATGGGATGGGTAGTGTTAGAACTCCCTTAGCCAGCATGTCATTGACCACGGATTGCAATAAGTCAGCAGCAATAACAAATAAAAGGGGGGATAATGGGTCCCCCTGTCTGACCCCACATTTACACTGGAACTGCTTGCCAGGTACCCCATTAAGCAAAACAGATGATGATCCTGAGGAGAGAATCTCTTTAATCCAAGAAATCCATTTGGCATCAAAACCTTTGTGCTGGAGAACTTGTAGGATGAGTTCATGTTCCACTGTGTCAAAAGCTTTAGCAAAATCCAATTTCAGAATTATAATTGGCCTTTTTGATTGGTTGCATTGATGTATATATTCAAAAGCCCAAGCGAGACAGTCCTGGATGGCTCTGTTCTTAAGAAACCCATATTGATTCTTATGGATGCATTGCAGAATGACTTTCTGAAGTCTATTAGCTAAGAGCTTGGTGAGGAACTTGAGGCATGTGTTAGTGAGAGAGATGGGTCTAAAATCCTCAGGTCCCTCGGGAGATAGCATCTTTGGAATTAAGGTAATAAGGGATCCATTAATATTTTCCAAAGAGAGGCTCCCATCATAAAATCCCTGAATGAGAGCCAGAAAATCCTTCTCAATGATGGGCCAGCACTTCTTAACAAAAAGACCATTAAAGCCATCCGGCCGAGGAGCTCGATCAGTCGGCAACTCCTTAAGGACAGTGTTGATTTCCTCAGTAGAAAACGGTTCTGACAGAATGCTAAGGCCGTCAACAGGTTGCATAAGAGCTGGTAGATTAAAGCCCATATTAATACCTTGGGCCTGGCCCATTCTGTTTTTAAAAGAAGACCAGAGGATTCCCGCCATTTGAGAATGATCAGAAACTGGGTCCGCCCCTGCAACCGAGAGGCTGGCAATCGTGTTCCTGCGAAGGCGTTCTGAAGCCATTGCATGAAAGAACTTAGAGTTCTCTTCTCCCACCTTAATATAACGGATTGTACACCTCTGCTTCCAATAAATGTAATGAATGCGAAGCAGATTCTCATAGTGTAATTTGACAATCTTCCGAAAGTTAAATTCAGGTGTGGTGAGGGGCCGCAATTCTTCCAGGTTATCAAAGAAAAGTATTACACGAGAGCAATCCATTGTCAGTTGCTTTAGAGCCGACAGGTTTTTGCTCCAAGCCTTGAGGGCAGAACACAGGCGCTTAAACTTGGTTGTCAGGACGGCAGAGGGGGATAGATCAGCAAACACTGGCTGGTTCCACGAAAGCGTGACACATTCCAAAAACCCTGGCATAACCACCCAATAATTCTCAAACCTGAAGACCCTGGATTTAGGTATATTGGTGTCAATTGAAACCACGCAGGGAACATGATCAGATGCCGTTTTTGCCAGGGGTAGAACAACCGTGTTTGGGTAGATAGAAATCCATTCAAAGGTGGTAAAAAACCAATCAAGCTGTTCAAGCAATGGTTGTTCCTGCATATTGGACCAAGTAAAGCTCCGGCCTTTTAATGGCAATTCTAGCAGACCCAAGTGGCCAATAATCTCATTAAAGAGGAAGATGTCATTAACATCACCTCCTGGCCTGTTCCTATTATCAAAGGAACGAATGAAGTTGAAATCCCCCAGAAGCAGCCAGTTCTCGTTAGTGGGGATATTAAGATGGTAGATCCAACTAACAAAATTATCCCTTGGGGGCCATCACAAGGTCCATAAACGGACACTAGGGTCCACTTCTCAGAAGTATGAACTGACTGAAAAGAGACTACGATGCCGAAGCTCTGAATTTGAACAAGCGTCCCTTGGAAGATGGACGAGTTCCAAACCACAAGAATGCCACCAGAAGCACCAATGGCCGGGGCAAACACAAAAGTATCAAAACGCCAAGGACAGAAAGATCTAATTTTCCGAATATCAAAATCAGCACACTTTGTTTCTTGTAGGCAAACTATGGAGCATTGGCTCTCTTCAATCTTCGCCCTCACATCACGCTGACGAGCCGCTGAATTCAGGCCACGGACATTCCAACAAAGCACACGCCAATTACGATAAGTTGTACTATCCATAAAGAGCTTGCAACGATAAGATAAGTACTGTCAGGCATAACCTAACAGTTTCACAGACCACAGTCGCACAACCCAAAAGCGCATACAGTGCAACAAGGTCCAATCTCTGTGCTTAGCTGTCATCCCTGGATCAGTAATGCTGACACCACATAGTACTTGAAGGACTTATAACAGAGTAGCAATCACACACTTATTACAACAAGTGTCTCAAAAGAGAACTTATTACAATAAATATGGCTTAAGGCCATCTAATAACGATAACAACGGAAGGCTTGGAAGATAAGTGAGTCCATCAACTCCAACGGCATCACTGAGTATAGGACCACGGCCTAAAACTCCTTAATCGTCGTCTGAAAAGTCTACAACATTAACGTTGCAGCCCAAAACGGGTCAGCACACGGAATATGTTGGCAAAGTAACACATAGAGAGTAATGGAATAATCAGGCTATTCTATATGCATATTTGGCTGGTGGAAAGCTCTATGGTTACAGTTTTGCGTAAAGCCAATTTTTCCCTATTGCAAAGGAATAAATTTTATTTAACTATCATGGTGGTTGTTAAACATTGAGAATGGTTGACAGCATTCTCAATCCCAATTAAGCATCATCATTAAACAAAACCCAATAAAATTAATTTCAGAGTAACATGTTGAGATTCACATGATAATCCAGGTACTAGATACTCAAGATGTCCATAACCGGGGACACGGCTAATCATGATTAGTTTATACACTCTGTAGAGGTTTGCGCACTTTTCCCCACAAGACTCGATCTTCTTCGTTGGATTTCTCGCACTACATGGTGTTTGAGAAACGGATGACCGAGACATAGTCTTTCAGAAGCGCTAGCACCTTACGAACGGGTAGACCGTACCAACCTACATCCCCTACATCTGCTAGTCTACCACTGTAAGAGTTAGCACAACTTAGTCAACTACGCTAGAGCCCATAATAGCTTGTGGCTGCACACGGAAGTTTCTAAGATGAATAATCTCACGATCCCTTTGAGCCTGGGTGGCGGTCCATAAAGAAAAATAGGCAATCGCTGGAATACCCAGGTGCCTCAATCCACCCAGATGTGTATTTAAGTTGCCACCTTAAGTAAACCATTAATTAACAATCTCACATCTGTCATGGATACACTCACCCAATCCACGTCTACTAGCATAGCATGGCATAATAAGCAAACGTAGAAGTAACTCCCAAAGGTTTGATAATAACAGGTAATAGGTACTACCTCAACTACTTCCCAAACCCACAATTTAATTAGATCCTAATCATGCAATGTGTGAGGATTGATCTAACGCAATAAAACTGGGTAGTTGGAAAGCATGATCAATGTATTACTTAACATGCTGATGATCCGGGAAACCTAGCGATTCGAAGTGGCAAGCGGCGCACTCCGGGTACTCTATCGCAAACAAACAAGCATACAATAAGTACTCAACTAATGCACAAGTAAAACTCAAATAAGAGATCTAACCAGAAAGTTCAACTTAAGAACTCCGGTTGGAAAAAAAATCAAATCAATGGAGCAATGAAATACAAACGGAAAAAGAAACAAGCTTCGTTTACTATTCTAGATCTAGGGCAATATTTACCATGGAAAAAACTTGTTTAAGTTGGTTAAACGGAAAGAGGGTTTCGAGATGAAACTCCAGGCGCTTGAATCGCCTGATTCCGATAAACAAGCGAAAAGTTAAACTAAAACGAAAATCAGATCAGAAATCACGATTAGAAAAATCGCGGATTTAATCCGAGAAAAAGAAAAACAACGAATGTTTGTTAAAAGGAACGAACGGGCGAACGCTCGCTATTTAAATAAACCGGAAAAACCGATCTATTAAAAAACCAAAATTAATAAAATGAGCAAACCGTCGGAAAACCGAATGGGTTTTTTTTCGAGAAAAACCGGAGGCGAAAAAAACTACCTCCGGCGACTCCGGCGAGCGGCGGCGGTGCGGCGGGCAGCGGCGGCGGCGCGGGCAGGCGGCGGCGGGGCGGCGCGGGCAGGCGGCGGCGCGGGCGCGGCGGTGGCGGCTAGGGTTAGGGTTAGGGCGGGGGTGTGGCTGGGCTTCGGTCGGGGCCTCGGGGCACTATAAAAATGCCCGGCCAGGAGGAGTCCTGGCCGGTTACGGCCCAAGGTCGGTCTGGACTTTTTTTAATTAATTACGTTTGGAAAAAACAAAAGGAATACTAAACGGACTCCAAAAATTCCGAAATAAATTTTCCCTGGCTTATAAAATCAAGCCGCACAGGATGAACATTTATTTGGGGCCTAAATGAAATTTTGAAAAACGCGCAGTTTTTCTAAATTCAAATAAAATAGCAAATAAAACCAAAATAAATTCTTATTTGATTTTTTTATTAAATCCTCAATATTTCTTTATTTTGGGAAAGTCATTTTGTTCCCTCTCTCATGTTTTTGTAATAGAAATAATTGAAGATAAAATAAATAAAATCAAATGATCCCATTTTCAAAATTTGAGACAACTCAAATATGAAAATAACGAAATCCCCAACTCTATCCGAGGGTCCTTGAGTTGCGTGAATTTTCTAGGATCAACCAAAATGCAATTAATATGATATGCAATGATGATCTAGTGTATAACATTCCAAATTGAAAATTTGGGATGTTACATGGCATCTTTCAGACATGCCAAGAATCCCACGCAGGCTGGCCAATCATAGCCTTAACATTCTAAAAGGATTCAGGTCGGTCAAGAAGACTCTTCGGCGCTTCTCCGAACCTAAGTGACAAGCCATGGGAGAGGAGCTAGCCAAATTACTGGAGGTCGGATTCATTAGAGAAATAAAGCATTCGGACTGGCTAGCAAACCTGGTGATGGTGCCAAAGAAGGACAAATCATGGCGCCTATGCGTCAACTTCAAGGACCTTAATAAGGCTTGCCCAAAGGATCCCTTCCCCCTCCCTCACATCGATCAAATTATCAACGCTACCGCAGGCCACGACTCATTGTGCTTCCTCGACGCATACTCCGGTTACCACCAAATTAAGATGGCGGAGTACGACCAAGCCGCAACGGCATTTATCACTCCATACGGCCCCTTCTGTTTTAACACAATGCCCTTTGGGCTCAAAAACACCGGCGCAACGTATCAGCGCATGATTCAGACATGTCTGGAAAAGCAGATCGGCAAAACAGTGGAGGCATACATCGACGATGTGGTCGTTAAAACCAGACACGTCGACTCCTTAATAGACGACTTGAGGCTCACGTTCGACAATCTGCAAACATATGACATTAAGATCAATCCGGAAAAATGTGTTTTTGGCGTACCCGCCGGAAAGCTCCTAGGCTTTATCATCTCCAGCAGAGGAATTGAAGCAAATCCGGCCAAAATCCGGGCTCTGTCGCAATTGGCTATCCCAACTGACCTCAAGCAAATCCGGAAGTTAACTGGATGTGTGGCGGCTTTAAGCCGCTTTATCTCCCGACTAGGAGAAAAGACACTCCCCCTTTATCGCCTTCTTCGGCGCACCGAACACATCGAGTGGACGGACGCAGCCACGGCCGGACTGGAAGAAATAAAAGCCATCCTGGCCACCAACCCAATCTTGGTCGCCCCAACTGTTGGTGAACCAATGTTATTATATATAGCGGCAACTCACCAAGTTGTAAGCGTAGTGCTCGTCGTCGAACGAGAGATGGACGGACATAAAATCCCACTTCAAAAGCCGGTATATTATGTATCCACCGTCCTCACTCCATGCAAATCACAGTACCCACATTATCAAAAGATAGCATACGCGGTATTCATGGCATCCCGGAAATTACGACACTACTTTCAAGAGTGTTCAATTATGGTGGCCTCTGAAGTACCACTCAACGACATAATAAACAACCGCGATGCCACGGGCCGGATTGCCAAATGGGATATCGAGCTCCTCCCGTTCGACATAACATATAAACCACGGCGAGCCATTTAGTCGCAAGTACTGGCCGATTTCGTAGCCGAATGGACAGAAGCTGAACTCCCTAAAGAGTACGGCGCATACTCCAATTAGATCTTGCACTTCAACGGCTCTAAAATGATGGCTGGTCTGGGGGCTGGCATCGTCCTGACGTCCCTCGCCGGAGATACAGTGCAATACGTACTCCAAATACTATATACAAACTCCAATAAAGCAGCCGAATACGAGGCCTATTACACAGTCTCCGGATGGCAGTCTCCATGGGCATTCAACGCCTGGAGGTGCGTGGGGACTCGAACCTCGCAATATCCCAAATAAATGGAGACTTCGATGCCAAGTATCCGAAAATGGCGGCATATCGCAACACCGTCCTCAAAATGTCAGCTCGGTTCAAGGGGCTTGAATTCCACCATGTGGCTCGGGAAAACAACCAGGCGGTATCGGTGCTAAGCGCGACCCTGTACCATCGAACATATTCCTGGAAAAACTTTTTAAACTATCCGTGGTATGTGAAGGGGACACCAGCAACAATAGTCTGGACCCAGCCACAACCCCAGATACCGAACACTCTAACACAATCGGAGGCTCTGCCATCGAAATAACACCTTCAGCCCACGTAATAATGGTCGTCATCGCCCCGTGGACAGAACCATTCCTGCCCTACCTAACCAGGAAGGAACTACCCAAGGACCAAAATGAGGCACGCTGCATTGTGCGGCGATCTAAAGCCTACAAGGTCCACGAGGGAGAGCTTTATAAGAAAAGCACTACCGGAGTCCTTCAAAGGTGCATCTCCTAAAAGGAAGGGTGGAAGCTTTTGGCAGAAATCCGTGTCGGACTCGGCGACCATCACGCCGCAGCCCGGGCCCTTGTAAGCAAGGCCTTCCGTATATGTTTTTATTGGCCGACGGCCTGGGCAGATGCGCAGCATCTGTTCGAGCATTGTGTTGGTTCCCAGCTATTTGCAAACCAAAGCTATATGCCACCTACCGCTCTCCAAACAATCCCCATTACTTGGCCCTTCGCAGTCTGGGGGATTGATATGGTCAGACCCCTTAAAGGGGGAACCCATAAGAAAAAATACTTACTGGTCATGGTGGATAAATTTACCAAATGGATAGAAGCCAAACCTGTCAAAACGGCTGAATCCGGACCGGTGATAGACTTCATATCCGGGGTCGTACACCGTTATGGCATCCCCCACAGCATCATCACTGACAACGACATGAACTTTACAGCCAACGAGGTGAAACTTTGGTGCAGCAACATGGGCATCAAGCTCAATTATGCTTCTGTCTATCACCCACAAACTAACGGTCAAGTCGAGCGAGCGAATGGTCTCGTCATGAGCGGCATTAAACCCAGATTAGTGCGGTCCTTAAAGGAGTCAAACACGCACTGGGTAGAGGAGCTCGACTCCGTACTATGGGGGCTGCGGACCATGCCGAATCGCACTACCGGATACACACCGTTCTTCATGGTGTACGGCGCAGAGGCGGTTCTGCCTTGCGACATAATTCATGGCTTACCTCGAGTGCACATGTATGAAGAAAAAGAGGCCAAGCTTGATCAGCAGGACAATTTGGACGCCCTGGAGGAGGAGCGCGACATGGCAAAGGCCCATTCCGCATTCTATCAGCAACAGGCTCGAAGGTATCAAAGCAGAGAAGTATGGGCCAAAACCTATAACGTTGGCGAACAAGTTCTACGCATGTCGGAGAATAAAAAGAACAAGCTCAAGCCCAAATGGGAGGGTCCCTTCATTATTGACCAGGTTCTGACCGGTGGAGCATACCGTCTGCGGGATGCATCGGATAATCGACTCGAGCCAAACCCATGGAATGCAGCCAGACTCCAAAGATTCTACGCCTAGCGCCGGACTCTATGTTCGTCTCCTCACCTCCGTTAATTTTTTGCATATTTGTCTTTTCTCTCTTTCTCCCTTTTTACTCTCTTCAAGGCCCTTAAAGGCAATACTTGTGTCCTGGTTACACAATCTTGACGCGCTAACCGTGCTCATTATACCTGGGGGCTTCTTATATAGAAGCTTAATCTAACTATTTTCCTGGGCTTTACATCCCATACATGTGTTATTCTTCCGCATGTACCTTTTTTCGCCATTATATGCATTGATATGACTTAAGTTTTAGCCAAGCAGGGTTGCCTGGCTCTTGTATTTATGCCCTACGTACCCGTTAATTTGGCTAGGGCATAAGGGGAGAACCTCTGCGATTGTTACTGCCTTGTCAGCCGGATGTGTACCTCAGACTGGGTGAAGCCAAAAGCTAGCGTTCCTAAGGGAATATTCGGTCGGTGAATAAAAGATGAATTTTATCTAATTTGAAACATGCCCCCAGATTTTATATCCTGCTTCTCTTTTCGCAGTTCGGACATGCACATTAGGGCATGCGTACCCAGGGAAAGGAACCCTTAACGGAACTATTCTCCCTGGAAGATGTTTCTTACTACCCATGTAATATAACACAACTAGTTGGGTACTTGTCTGTTCAAGCACTTATGACCCATGCGCCTGGTCTCCATGCATGCCCTGGTTTTTACATAACCGAGCGGGTATTCGCCGGACTATCGGGTCCAGAGGTCAAAGCGAAAAGGTCTGCCATGACAAATGATTTACAATCCGGCTAGGGACATTACATATGTCACTTGAATTACACAGTCGCTAAGACTGATTCAATTCTTCTTCTATACCATCCAACAGGCTGTCTAGCCTACAATCCTATTGGGAATACTTTGCGGCTAATTCTACTTGATCATACACTAAACTGACGGGGATCTCTTTCCCATCAGGCCCCACAGGTCCGACCTCGGCCATGTGGTTTGGGTCCGCTTTGGTATATCGTGTCTTCACCATAGCCCAGGCTTCCCTTGCACCTTATTGGCAGGATGATATCTTCCATAATCGGAAGTGCTGCCGCGCTCCCTTGAGCTTCTCTATAAGCTCCCCCATGCCTCCTGGCGGGGACGCGGATGGCCACAAGGCTTGGGCAATACCCTGCATCACCTGCCGAACTTGCTCGTGCAGTTGTGAGAGCTCTGGTAGAAGATCACCCAAAGACCCGGGCATCCCCTCCGCGGGACGACCCGTCAGCATACCTGCAGACATAACGCTTGTTAGCCGGCTTCTTCGCCGAACTCCTTTAAAAGTTTGTTCAAGCACTTAATAAAAATGTCGCGTCGAAGCCGTTTATTCTCCTTCACGGAGTCCGCAAGCTAGGCTGGGATATCTTTCAGTTCCACGCCAAGCCAGATATTGGCATCTTGGGGATCATTTTTCTCCTGCCTGACTCGCGTCAACGCTCGCCAGCATTTCATTGCCGATCATCACGTGCCGCATCCACCTCCACGGCCTCCGGATTCACTCCGGGGCCACCTGCAACATCTATTGTTAGATTTGCATACATGCCGCATACTACTTGGTACCCGTATTCTTTGCAATGGATACAAGTGTTACCAAAGGGACCCTTCTCGGACTACTTCAACGCGGCAACAGCGGCCCCTAGCTGGGCCTTGCACTCGTCCAGCTCTTGAGACAATTGGGAATTCTTCTCTGTAAGCACATGCACAAATAATGATCCTTAAATCAGTTGCGTTAACTGTTTCAAGTCTCAGGGGATACTAATACATATAATGGTTAGATTTGCTTACCCGTATATCCCTTACATACTGGTCCGTGGCTCTGGCTAGACCATTTTGAGCAGCACGGATGTACGCGTCTCCGGAATTGAAGGCATTAAATGCCTCTGGTGAGAAACAAGCGTCACGGAGTACAGCCCGGCGACGCCTGTGATTCATGGCGCTCTCCACTTCGAAATTTGTAGCGGATAGTCTGTCCGGATCCTCTGTAGGAGGATCATCCGGCGTCTGCCCCACGTTAGCTTCCGCCTCCATGTCCGGCCTTGGAGCCCGACTGGTCGAGGCGTGAACGGAAGCCTCTCCGGATATAGTCCGGCGAGCATTTTTTCTGCTAAGAAACACAGACGTCATTATATTTTAAGAAAGATGACAACCACGGAGTGAGGTTTTGTGTCGTACCTCTGTGTCAGCGTCTCCGTCCTGACCGCCTTCCTTTTTGGCCTACCCGGCTTCGGTGCCTCTTGTTGGCGAGTTGCTGCGGGTTCGGCACGGCGTCCCGAATGCCTTCCCTATAAAACACCATATGTGTACGGTAGGTGAAGTGCATAAAAGGGGATCCTTTTTGGGAGTTGGGACTTTGGTTGATAAGACTGACATCCTTCTCAAGGAGGCTCCGGATGCGGCTCTGTAGAGTCTGCACTTCGTCAATGGATCCCCAGTCTAGTCCTTTATTAATCCATGACGCAAGCTGTAACGGAGGGCTAGATCGAAACGCGAGTATAGCCTCCCACTTGGTACCGCGGGGTTCATTGTCATAAAACCACTCTCGCTGCCATAGGTCAGGGGTTTGGGTGAAAGAGCCTTTTGGACAGGGAGCATTCATAAGTTTGCTCACTTCAGCACCTCCGCACTTTGCTTGTTCCCCGTCGATTACCTTCGGCTTCACACTAAAGGTCTTGAGCCATAAGCCGAAGTGTGGGGGAATTTGGAGAAAGTCCTCGCACGTGACAATGAACGTCGAGATGTAAAGGAAAGAATATGGGGCTAGATCGTGAAAATCTAGTCCCGAGTAAAACATGAGCCCCCGGATGAAGGGGTGAAGAGCGAATCCTAGCCCTCGCAGGAAGTGGGAGATGAATAAGACCCTCTCGCCGGATCTGGGAGTGGGAATAAACTATCCTTGAGAAGGGAGCCTGTGGGGGATTTCTGCGGTCAGGTATCTGGCCGCATGAAGCTTCGTGATGTCCTCCTCTGTAACAGAGGAGGCCACCCATCGGCCCTGCGGGCTGGGTCCGGACATGATTGGGAAGCTTGAAGCGATGAAGTCGAGACTTGGGTGCTAGAACTCGAAGTTGGAAGGGCTAAGGAAAAGGTTGGTGCAAAACAAGGCGGCCCATGGCTCCTTTATAAAGGCAACGGATATCGAGCGCCTCCACCTAAGCCTGAAAACCTGCCTATTCCTAAGGAATCATACCAATGGAACGGTTGGGTTATCCACGCTCGTATTGATGAGAATCCCATGATAAGGGGACATGATCTCTGCTTCGACAAGATGCGCCAATAAAAACTGCGCCTCGAAACATGGAATGGTGGGACAAGAAACGGTTCGAAATAATGACCTGGCAAACGTGATGTCACATTACATAAAGTTGTCAGCAGATTGGACTCGTGTAATATTATGTTCTCTAAGGTTGTGTGTGGTACTTGTATTGCAGATCCGTAAACGTTCATTACGACCGAAGACTATCTTGGAGTATTCGGAAAGGGGAACCCGCCTTGCAATGCCGAAAACAATCTGTGTGCCGGACACCTCGTCATTGAATTCTGGTTCAGGGGCTACTGAGGGAGTCCTAGACTAAGGGGTCCTCGGGCGTCCGACCTATTGGATAGGGGCCGGACTGATGGGCTGTGAAGATACAAAGGCCGAGGACTCTACCCGTGTCCGGATGGGACTCTCCTTGGCGTGGAAGGCAAGCTCTTGGCGACCAAATATGAAGATTCCTTTCTCTGTAACCGACCTTATGTAACCCTAGGTCCCTCCTATGTCTATATAAACTAGAAGGCTAGGTCCTTCGATATATCCTCATAATCACAGTCAGACAGGCTAGACTTTTAGGGTTTAGCCCTTACGATCTCGTGGTAGATCAACTCTTGTAATACTCATATTCATCAAGATCAATCAAGCAGGAAGTAGGGTATTACCTCCATAGAGAGGGCCTGAACCTGGGTAAACATTGTGTCCCCCGTCTCTTGTTACCGTCGACCTTAGACGCACAGTTCGGGACCCCCTACCTGAGATCCGCCGGTTTTGATACCGACACCAATCTTTTACTTTTGTGTATTTACTTTTATGCAAAGAGTCAAAGTTTTCTCTCTATTCCTTTTTATTTTCTCCTTTGGCGAGCATAATGTGGCGAGGAAAGATATAGGCACATATGTCCAGTTGAATATGGGTAGCATGAGCTATTATTGTTGACATCACCCTTAGGTGGATATGTTGGGAGGCGAAACTATAAGCCCCTATCTTTCTATGTGTCCAGTTGAAACGTTTTGCTCATATGTATCCAGTGAGTGTTAGCAATTATAGAAGACTATATGATGGTTGAGTATGTGGACTTGCCTAAAGGCTCCGATATGTGACCCTTCCTGAAAAGATGATGAATTGTAGTTTCAAAGTTGACTGAGAACATCGTTTGTTGGTTTCTAATAGAGTTTTTGCTTTATACATCAATAGTGTGATGAATTGTCACTTATTCATGGGAATTCTATGATAAAAGTTCTAAGATAAGAGTCCTATGTTTAAGTTTGTTGCTCTTATAATAATGAACATAATGCTTCTATGTCCGTATTTTGTTTTTATCGACACCTCTCTCTCTAAGCGTGTGGACATGTTTTTCGATTTCTGCTTTCGCTTGAGGACAAGCGAGGTCTATGCTTGGGGGAGTTGATACGTCCATTTTGCATCATGTTTTCATACTGTTATTTATGATGTTTTTATACATAATAATGCTTTTTGGAGTAATTCTAATGCCTTTTCTCTCATAATTTGCAAGGTACACACAAAGAGGGAGAATTCTGGCAGCTGGAAATCTGGACCTGGAAAAGCTACATCAGGCTACCTATTCTGCACAACTCCAAACAGGCTGAAACTTCACGAAGAATTTTGATGGAGTATATTATGAATATTGGAGCAAATAAGTACCATAGGGGCCCACCAGGTGGGACAACCCACCTGGGCACACCAGGGAGCCCAGGCGTGCCCTGGTGGGTTGTTCACACCCAGGCCCACCTCTGGTGCCCATCTTATGGTATGTAAGTCATTTTGACCTAGAAAAAATAAGGGGAGGACTTTCGGCACGGAGCACTGCCGTCTCGAGGCGGAACTTGGGAAGGAGCACATTTTCCCTTCGGCAGAGCGATTCCGCCGGGGAACTTCCCTCCCGGAGGGGGAAATCATCATCATCAGCAGCAGCAACAACTCTCCCATCTTGGGAGGGAACTCTCCATCAACATCTTCAACAGCACCATCTCATATCCAACCCTAGTTCATCTCTTGTGTCCAATCTTGTTACAGAACTATAGATTGGTGCTTGTGGGTGACTAGTAGTGTTGATTACATCTTGTAGTTGATTGCTATATAGTTTATTTGGTGGAAGATTATATGTTCAGATCTAATATGCTATTTAATACCCCTCTGATCTTGAGCATGATTATCATTTGTGATTAGTTACTTTTGTTCTTGAGGTCACATGAGAAATCATGTTGCAAGTAATCATGTGAATTTGATATGTGTTTGATATTTTGATAGTATGTATGTTGTGATTCCCTTAGTGGTGTCATGTGAACATCGACTACATGACACTTCACCATATTTGGGCCTAAGGGAATGCATTGTGGAGTAGCAATTAGATGATGGGTTGCGAGAGTGACAAAAGCTTAAACCCCAGTTTATGCGCTATTCCGTAAGGGACCGATTGGATCCAAAAGTTTAATGCTATGGTTAGAATTTATTCTTAATAATTTTCTCGTAGTTGCGGATGCTTGAGGGAGGGTTAATCATAAGTAGGAGGTTTGTTCAAGTAAGAACAACACCTAAGCACCGGTCCACCCATATATCAAATTATCAAAGTAGCGAACACAAATCAAACCAACATTGTGAAAATGACTATATGGAATTCCTGTGTACCCTCAAGAACGCTTTGCTTATTATAAGAGACCGTTTGGAATGTCCTTTGCCTCAAAACGATTGGGCTACCTTGCTACACTTTTGTTACTACTATCGATACTTGCTCGTTACAAATTATCTTGCTATCAAACTACCTTTTACTTACAATTTCAGCACTTGCAGACATTACCTTGTTGAAAACCACTTGTCATTTCCTTCCGCTCCTCATTGGGTTCGACACTCTTACTTGTCGAAAAGAGCTACAATTGATCCCATATACTTGTGGGTCATCATCCGCCCGCGCCCTGCAAAAGCCCCATGCCCGTTTGCAGCTACAAAGGCCTGCAGCCGGCGCTCTCCCATCGAGGGAGTCCTAGACTAAGGGGTCCTCGGGCGTCCGGCCTGTTATCCATGGGCCGGGCTGATGGGGTGTGAAGACATGAAGGCCGAAGATTGTACCCGTGTCAGGATTGGACTGTACTTGGCGTGGAAGGCAAGATTGGCGACCGACTATGATGATTCCTTCTTATGTAACCGACTCTATGTAAACCGTAGGTCCTCCCGGTGTCTATATAAACCGGAGGAGTTAGTCCGGAAAAGATAGACACTCATTACCATAGTCATATAGGTTAGACTTCTAGGGTTTAGCCATTACGGTCTCGTGGTAGATCAACTCTTGTAATACTCATATTCATCAAGATCAATCAAGCAGGAAGTAGGGTATTACCTCCATAGAGAGGGCCCGAACCTGGGTAAGCATCGTGTCCCGTGTCTCCTGTTACCACCGATCCTAGACGCACAGTTCGGGACCTCCTACCCGAGATCCGCCGGTTTTGACACCGACATTGGTGCCTTCATTGAGAGTTCCACTGTGCCGTCGATGAAAGGCTCGATGGCTTGCCTTGTCCTTAAAGACAACATCACCTCCGGTGGAGCTCTGGCCCCAGGCCGAACCCTCCGGCTGGGCGACTTTACTATGATCGCCCATTCGGCCGTTGAGCCGACGATGACCTCTCGGGCCATCAAAAAACCCCTCCGCATTAACTCCGAGCACTCCAAGCAGATGGATCCGACAAAGTTCTCGTCTTTGAACGAACTCCTAGATCGCATTGCCACTTTGGGAATCGCCACAGACTACGATCGAATCGGGCCTAAAACCGATCAAGGAGAAATCAAGGCCCCACCAGTCACCCACCAGATTGCGGCGGTCGTGGAGTCTTCTTCTATATCGAAGACGGACTATGTTTGGATTGCCGATCAGGAAGAGCCGGATACTCACCTTCGAAAGGACGCGACCAGCCCTCCGAACATAGCATCGGATGGCGGTCCTAAACAATCAGAAGATATTCCAGAACCCGGACTATTAAGCCCGGAAGGTCGTCAGACTCTGGATAATCGGTCAGGTCGGGGTTCGGATTTAATTCCACCCACCCACTCATGAGCATAAAACAGTAGTCTGGGGAAACGGTCCACCAGTTCTGGGCTAGATTCCTCCTTGTCAAGGACAATGTAAAAGATTGTCGTGACGAGGACGCAATATCAGCGTTCTGCAACAATTGCGCAGACGAAGGAATCCTCAACGCCATCAATCGCCGCCGCATACTGAAATTCGCTGACTTAGCAACTATTGTACAAAAGTACAACACGATGGAGAGCGCCTGGAAAACTCATGCAGCTCGCTGGGAACCGTCGGTCCTAACTCAATTCCCCCTCCAGGCTAAAAGGGCGCACCCTCGTGGCATGCCCAGTCCAATAGCCAAGAAACACAAAACCTCTATGCGGCACGGCACCTCTCTGGAGGGGTGGCTCGATGGCCCATGCAAAATACACACAACACCAGATACCATGGCAACCCACAGCCTTAGAGCATGTTGGATACTACGGCGGGTAGCCAAGAGCAGCAAGGACATCCCTATCAAGAACGACCCAGAACAGCATCCCCCAGAAGACGACAACTTAAGAGTATTGACGGTCTTTGAGACATTCGCTTCAAACAACAAGCGCAAAAGGGCACTTCGCGAGCTCGCCAAAGTCTGCCAAATTGCTACAATAAACCCCTGGAACGACACGGCTATAACATTCAACGCCGGTGACGAACCAAAGTACAGAACAGTACGAGCGCCAGCCGCGTTAGTCCTCAGTCGCATTGTGGACGGGTTCTGACTTACCAAGGTCCTCATGGACGGCGGCAGCGGACTAAACCTCATTCATGAGGACACACTCCATAAAATGGAAAAAGACAGGAGACACATCAAGCAAAGTAACACAACCTTCCGAGGAATTATTCCCAGTCGGGAGGCGCGGTGCGCGGGCAAAATCACAATTGACGTAGTATTCGGCACGCTGGAGAACTATCGGTCCGAAGAAATAACTTTCCAAGTGGCCCTTTCAGCAGAGGATATCACACCCTGTTGGGGCGGGATGCTTTTACATGCTTCCAGGCCATACCCCATTATGGGTATATGAAGCTCAAAATGCCCAGACCAAACGGTATAATCACTCTCGTCAGTTATCTGGACATAGCACTCCACACTGAAAACAAAACCGCATCCTTGGCCCTGGAGGCGCTATCCGAAGCCCTCGCGGCCGAAGAATTAACCGCACTACGCTCCATGGTGGATAGGGACGACATGATCCTCGACAAATGCCCTAAATCCACCTCCTTCAAACCAGCAGAAGAAATAGTCAAATTCTAGGTCCACCCAACAGACCCCAAGAAGACAGCATCTATCGGAGCTCAACTGAACCCAACAGTTGACACCGCACTACGAGAATTCCTGCGTGAAAACTGGGACATATTCGCCTGGCACCCTTCAGATGTGCCAGGGATCCCACGCGAGCCGGCCGAACATAGCCCCAATATATTGAAGGGGTTTAAACCGGTTAAGCAAACACTGCGGCACTTTTCCGAACCCAAGCGACAAGCCATGGGGGAGGATCTGGCCAAACTCATCGAGGCCGGATTCATTAGAGAAATCAATCAAACATCCAGACTAGCTGGCAAACCTGGTGATGGTACCAAAGAAGGACAAATCCTGGCACATGTGCGTCGATTTCAAAGACCTCAATAAAGCTTGCCCTAAGGATCCCTTCCCTCTCCTCCGCATTGATCAAATCATCAACGCCACCGCAGGACACGACTCACTATGTTTCCTCGATTCATATTCCAGATACCATCAAATCAAAATGAAGGAGCCCGATCAAGCCGCAACAGCATTTATCACCCCATATGGGCCATTCTGCTTCAACACCATGCCCTTTGGGCTCAAGAACGCCGGCGCTACATACCAACGCATGATTCAAACATGCCTGGAGAAACAGATCGGCAAAACAGTAGAAGCTTACGTCGATGACGTCGTCATCAAAACTAGGCACGTCGAAACTCTAATAGATGACTTACGTCTTACATTCAACAACCTCCGGGTGTATGACATCAAGCTCAACCTGGAAAAGTGTATCTTCGCCGTCCCCGCTGGAAAACTCCTGGGCTTTATCATCTCCAATAGAGGAATCGAAGCAAACCCAGCCAAAATCCGGGCTTTGTCACAATTGGCTAAGCCAACAGACCTTAAACAAGTTCAAAAGCTCGCGGGTTGCGTAGTAGCTCTAAGCCGCTTTATCTCCAGATTGGGAGAAAAGGCACTGCCACTCTATCGCCTTCTACGGGGAACCGACCACTTCGAGTGGACGGACGCGGCAACAGCCGGACTGGAGGAAATAAAAACCCTTCTTGCGAGCAATCCAATCCTGGCCGCACCAAATGCCGGCGAACTGATGTTATTATACATATCAGCAACGCATCAGGTGGTGAGCCCGTACTCGTCGTTGAACGAGAACAGGACGAACATAAATTCCCGCTTCAGAAGCTAGTATACTACGTATCTACTGTCCTTACACCATGCAAATCCCGCTACCCTCATTACCAAAAAATAGCATACACGGTCTTCATGGCATCCCGAAAGCTCCGTCACTACTTCCAGGAGTGTTCGATCACAGTGGCCTCTGAAGTACCACTCAATGACATAATAAAAAACCACGATGCTACGCGTCGGATTGCCAAATGGGCCATTGAGCTCCTCCCATTTGACATTACATATAAACCACATCGAGCTATCAAATCCCAAGTACTAGCCGACTTTGTCGCCAAATGGACAAAGGCCGAACTCCCTAAAGAGTACGGCACATACTCCAATTGGGTCATGTACTTCGACGGCTCCAAAATGCTGGCGGGGTTAGGAGCAGGCGTTGTTTAATGTCCCCTACTGGAGACATCGTCCAGTACGTTCTCCAAATACTATACACAGACTCCAATAACGCAGCCGAATACGAGGCCTTATTGCATGGTCTCCGGATGGCTGTCTCCATGGGCATACAACGCCTAGAAGTACGCGTGGAGTCAAACCTTGCAATATCTCAAATAAATGGAGATTTCGACGCTAAAGATCCGAAGATGGCAGCGTATCATAACACAGTCATAAAAATGTCTGCCCGGTTTGAGGGGCTCGAGTTCCATCATGTGGCTCGAGAAAGTAATCAAGCAGCGGATGTTCTTGCTCATATCGGCGCTAAGCGCGACCCCGTCCCACCTAATATCTTCCTGGAAAGGTTGTTCAAGCCATCCGTGGTGTGGCAGGGGGAAAACGGCAATACTAGTCCAAATCCAAACATAACCCCAGATCCCGGAAACACCGACGTCGTCGGGGGCTCAGCCACCGAAATCACACCATAGGCGCATCTCATCATGGCAGTCATTGCCCCATGGACTGAACCCTTCCTTGCCTACCTTAACAGGAAAGAGCTTCCTGAGGAACAGAATGAGGCCCCCAGCATTGTCCGGTGTTCAAAGGCCTACAAGGTTCATGATGGAGAGATCTACAGGAAAATCGCCACCGGAGTCCTTCAACGATGTATATCCGAGGAAGAGGGGTGGCAGCTCTTGGTTGAAATTCATGCCGGACTCGGCGGTCACCACGCCGCAGCTCGGGCCCTTGTTAGGAAGGCCTTACATACATGGTTTTATAGGCTGACGGCCCGAGCAGATGCACAAGACCTTGTCCAATGTTGAGTCAGATGCCAACTCTTTGCCAATCAAAGTCATATGCCCTCTACTGCCTTACAAACAATCCCCATCACTTGGCCTTTTGCGGTCTGGGGACTCGATATGGTTGGCCCCCTTAAAGGGGGAAGCCATAAGAAAAAATATCTTCTGGTTATGGTGGACAAATTCACTAAGTGGATAGAGGCTAAACCGGTCAAAACGGCTGAGTCCGGCCCGGTGATAGACTTCATATCCGGTGTTGTTCACCGTTATGGTGTCCCACACAACATCATCACTAACAACGGCTCCAATTTCACAGCCGATGAAGTAAAAACCTGGTGTACTAATGTGGGTATTAAACTCGATTACGCCTCCGTCTACCACCCACAAACCAACGGTCAAGTCGAACGAGCCAACGGTCTTATTATGAGCGGCATCAAGCCCAGACTAGTGCAGTCTTTGAAAGAATCGGACAAGCACTGGGTTGAGGAGCTCGACTCCGTACTCTGGGGGCTGCGGACCACGCCCAACCGTACTACCGGATACACACCTTTCTTCATGGTGTATGGTGCAGAGGCTGTATTGCCCTGCGATATTATTCACGACTCACCACGAGTGCGTATGTACGAAGAGAGAGAAGCCGATCTCGATCGGTAGGACAGCCTAGATGCCCTGGAGGAAAAGCCCGTTCAGCGTTTTACCAACAACAGGCTCGAAGATATAAAAGCAGAGAAGTACGGGCCAAGACTTACAACGTTGGCAAACTCGTTCTACGCCTGCCGGAGAAGAAAAAAGACAAACTCAAGCCCAAATGGGAGGGTCCCTTCATAATTGACAAAGTTCTCACCGGAGGAGCGTACCGTCTTCGCGATTCATCAGACAATCGCCTCGAGCCAAACCCCTGTAACGCGGCCAGACTCCGAAGATTCTATGCCTAGCGCCAAACCCCTTGTTCGTCTCCTCCTCCCCTGTAATTTCCATTAATTTTTCTCGCTTTTCTGATTACTTTCTCCTTTAAAGCTTTGGTACGGATAGACCACACACCATCGGCACATACATCTTTTAATATGTACGCCACTTGTACCTGGGGGCTTCTTGGACAGAGTTTCTCGTCATTCCTTGAGCATCAAGCTCCGCACATATGAGTTTTTTCCATATGTACCTTTTCTTTGCCACTATATGCATAGATATGACTTAAGTTTTGGCCAAGCTGGGTTGCCTGGCTCCTATGCTTATGCCCTACGTTCCCGTTAGTTTGGCTAGGGCATAAAGGGAGCACCTCTGTGATTGTTACTACCGGGTCATTCGGATGTGTACCTCAGACTGGCTGAAGCCGAAAGCTAGCGTTCTTAAGGGAATATTCGGTCGGTGAATTAAAGATGTTTTCTAAACTCACTCCATTGTACACCCCCAGAAGTTATACAAATTGTGGTGCTCACATGACAATTCGGACATGCGCATTAAAAGCATGCACACCCAAGGAAAGGAACCCTTAACAGAACTATTCTCTCTGGAAGATGTTTCTTTCGATATCAATGTAATATAACATAGCTAGCCGGATACAACTTGTCTGTTCAAGCAACTATGACCCCTACGCCTAGTTTTCTAGGCATACCCCGGCCTATTCAGCCGTGATGGTATTCGGAAACACTCCGCACCTTCGGGTCCGGAGGTTGAAGCGAAAAGGTCTGCCATGACAAATGATATACAATTCAGCTAGATGAGGAAAGTACACAGTCACTTGGACTCGAACACCTCCTCCTCTACACATTCCAACAGGCAGTCTAACTTACAATGCTGTTGGGAATATTTGGCGGCCACCTCTACTTGGTCATATACTAAACTAACGGGAATTTCTTCCCCATTCGGCCCTAGCGGTCCGACATGAGCCATGTGATTAGGATCCAGCTTGGTGTACCGCGTCTTCACCATGGCTCAGGCCTCTCGCGCACCCTCTCGGCAGGCCGATATCTTCCACAGCCGGATAAGCCGCCACGCTCCCTTGAACAGCTCTACCAGCTTCTCGATGCTTCCTGAAGGGGAGTTGGATGGCCATAATGCCTTGGATACACTCCGATAGCCCTTGCAGAAGATCACTTGATGATCCGGACACCTCCTCTTTGGGGTGGTTCGTCAATACACCTGCAATTACAGCTATATCAACTACCGTTACCTCCAAACTACTATAAGATAAAAGCGGTCACGTACTGAATATGCCACCTCACAGCTTCTTGTGCTCCTTCACAGAGTCGGCTAGCTGGGCTCACACATCTTTTAGTTCTTCGCCCAGTTTGGTGTTCGAATCCTGGAATTTCTTTTTCTCTTGAATGACTTTTGTCAATACACGCTCGCCCGCTGCTAGTAGCTTTTTGGCTCTGTGTCCAGCTACTCCCATACTTGGTCTAATGAATGTGCCGACAAATCCCGATAGGAGCTGCACATATCTCGTTCTCAGGGCACACTCAGATGAGCTCTCCATACAACTAAAATCAAACCTCGAGTTTCCCCGAGGGGGCGCTGCACAGGACTCTAGTTTGGACCAACACTCAGAGGAGCACTGGCCCAGGGGGGGGCTAAAATAAGATGACCCTCGGGCTTTGGAAACCCAAGGGAAAAAGAGGCTAGGTGGCAAATGGTAAAACCAAGGTTGGGCATTGCTGGGAAAGCTTTAATCAAGGCGAACTATCAAGGGGTTCCCATTATAACCCAACCGCGTAAGGAACGCAAAATCCGGGAACATAACACCGATATGACGGAAAACTAGGGCGGCAAGAGTGGAACAAAACACTAGGCAAGAGGCCGAGCCTTCCACCCTTTACCAAGTATATAGATTCATTAAGATAACAAGATAATATAATGATATCCCAACAAGTAAATAAATGTTCCAACAAGGAACGGCCTCCAATCTTCACCTGCAACTAGCAACGCTATAAGAGGGGCTGAGCAAAGCGGTAACATAGCCAATCAATGGTTTGCTAGGACAAGGTGGGTTAGAGGTTTAACATGGCAATTTGGGAGGCTTGAAAGCAAATAGTCGGCATCGTAGCATTGGCATAGCAAAAGAGCGAGCAATCTAGCATAGCAAAGATAGTAGTGATTTCGAGGGTATGATCATCTTGCCTGCACAGTTGTCAGAGTTGACTGGATCCTCGAAAGAAAACTCAACGAGCTCCTCGTTAGCAAACTCGTCTACCGTCTCTACCCAAACAAGACAAACAAGCAACAAGGACACAATCAACCACATGCAAGGATCAAACAATATGATGCAAGGATGGTATGCTATGCGGGATGTGATGCGGGATGCATATGCAAGATTTCACAAGGGATACATAAACCTGGACTCAACATGGAAATCCAAGTGTGCCACTGGAAAGATGAGATGAAATCGCTTGAAAACGATATAAAGAATGCCGGAATCGGAGTTACGGTTTCGAAATGGCAAGCAAAACAAATATGACACCGGTCTGCGATTTGCAGCAAGTAGCCATCTAAATGCAATGAAATGAACATGCTACAGCACCCAAACATGACAACAAAATACATGGCCGGTATTCACTCAAGATGCTTAACAAAAGTCTAGCACTGAGCTATGGCCAATTCATCCATTAACAGATTCAAACAAGCATGGCAAAAATGCATATGGAAAACAGATCTCAGACTTAGTGAAATTAACACTTGTCTGGAATTTCAGATCAGGTAGCACTCTTCGGAGCAACAAAACTACATGCTACAGGACCTGAACATGGAAAAGTAAAGCATGGCATGGAGCTACTCAAATATCTTAACAAAAGTCCCTTAGTGACCTTGAGCCAAAAGGGATCAGAAAATACAATTGCAAGCATGTGAACATGGCAAAAAACATAATCAGATCACAGACTTAGTGAAAACTGGAGCATGCTGAAAACAGATATCAAGTAGGCATGTTTACGAGCTCGATGCACTCACTACGGAGCAAGACATGTAAAGCTAACCATACATCTATCAAGAACACACAAAATGCAAGCTATACATGGCAAGAACAATAACATAGCATGCACGGATCAACTACAACATCATCGACAAAATTGCAAACAAGTTGACAATGTGCCCAGAATCACAAAGTAGCAAAAGTAGAGCTCGATTGACTCAAGCTAGGGTGCTCCATAATTGCAAACAAAGACATGGATGGATTGAGAACTACAAGATTAACAAAACATCCTTACTGATCATCCTCAAAACAGGCACGGATCACTAGGAAACAACATGAACATATGGCCATATGAAATAAACAGATCAAGGACTTGGTGGAATTGCTAAGTCCCTGAAATCAGCACTACCAAGTGCCTCACTTTGTAAGCTTGTACTAGTCACCACACACATCACAAAAATACATGGGTTGCACCTCTGGAAAGATGGCAAAACCCTTAACAAAACATATGTAGAGCTCATGGGCATAACATGCACACAATAATCATGGCAAAATGACAAATATGCAAATGGAGTAGCAGATCTGACAATTATCTCAAGTAGCCCTCTTCTAACAGCATTTTGGGCATCAAGATGAACTCAAATTAAAATGATGCAATGGAATGAAATGATGTACTCTCTGAGGCGAACAATTTGATATGCTATATGTCAAAAACGGAGCTACGGATGCGGAGATACAGCCTGATGAATAGGACCACATGGATCTAAAAATTTAGGGACTTAGAAGAAAAAACGACCTAGAGTTTACTGTTCACCGGATCTGGATCCAATTGGCGCACGGGAACCGAGGTTGGCCGGGGCACTGTTCACCGGGGAGTCGCCGGAGTTCGTCGTGGCTCGCCGGAGGAAGAGGAATGGCGGCATCGGGTGCCGGTGGCCGGGGCGACGAGGGGCGGAGGCAGCGGCGGAGGAGTTAGGCGGCGGGGCTGCGACCGGGCACCGCGGTGAGGGAGCTCGCCGGACTTGGCTCCCTCCGGCGAGAGGAGGGGCGCCGGGCGCGGGAAGGCGGCGGCCGGGCGGCGAAGGGACGAGGCAGCGCGGGGCAGCGCCACTGGCCCGGTGGGAGGCACGGGCGGGCCTCCCGCGGGCTCGCCGGGCCGCGCGGTGGAGCGGCAGGACGGGGACACTTGGCGGTGCGTAATTGGGCGGCGGTGGCGGCGCGGACGCGTCCGGCCCGGACGGACAATGTCCGGCGCGGCGCGAGGGGTGGATCTAGGGTTAGAGAAGCAGGGGATCCGGGATTTCGGGGAAGGGGTCTATATATAGGCATAGAGGGAGATAGGAGAGTCCAAATGAGGTGCGGTTTTTGGCCACGCGATCGTTATTGAACGCTCTAGATGATGGACCAGGTTTAGGTGGGTTTTGGGCCAACTTGGAGTGGTGTTGGGCTGCAACACACATGAGGCCTTTTTGGTCCCTCGGTTAACCGTTGGAGTATCAAACGAAGTCCAAATGATACGAAACTTGACAGGCGGTCTACCGGTAGTAAACCAAGGCCGCTTGGCAAGTCTCGGTCCAATCCAGAAATTTTTAATCCCCACACATGAAAGAAAGCTAGAAATGACCGCCGGAGGAGAACGAAGCACCGGAATGCAAAACGGACAACGGGGAAAATGCTCGGATGCATGAGATGAACACGTATGCAAATGCAATGCACATGATGACATGATATGAGATGCATGACAACGACAACAACACACGGAGACAAAAACCCGAACCCTAGAAAATAAAATAACTTAACGCCGGAAATGGCAAGAGTTGGAGTACAAATTGGGAAAGTCATATCTGGGGTGTTACAACACTCCACCACTACGAAAGGATCTCGTCCTGAGATCTAGGACTGAAAGAACGCCGGGTACACAGAACGGAGGTGATCCTCGTGTTCCCAGGTAGCTTCACGGTCGGAATGGTGTGACCACTTGACTTTGAGGAACTTGATCGACTTGTTGCGAGTCTTGCGTTCAGTCTCTTCAAGAATAGCAACTGGGTGCTCACGATAGGAAAGATCTTCTTGGAGCTCAATGTCCTCGAAGTTGATGGTGCGGTCAGGAGTCTTGAAGCACTTTCAGAGCTGAGAGACATGGAACACATCATGAACATTTGCAAAGTTTGAAGGAAGCTCGAGTTGATAGGCGAGATCACCGCTCTTGCTGACAATCTTAAAAGGTCCCGCGTATCTAGGGGCAAGCTTCCCTTTGATACCGAAGCGACAAGTACCTTTCATAGGAGAGACGCGGAGGTAAACATGATCTCCGATCTCAAAAGCCAAATCACGGTGCTTACTATCATAGTAGCTCTTCTGACGGGATTGGGCTGCTTTGAGGTTATCATGAATGACTTTGCACATTTCCTCTGCCTCTGTGATTAAGTCATTTCCCAAAAGCTGACGTTCACCGGTTTCAGACCAGTTGAGAGGGGTACGGCACTTCCTGCCATACAGAATTTCAAATGGGGCCTTGCCCGAACTTGCTTGAAAACTGTTGTTGTAGGAGAATTCAGCATAAGGAAGACAATCCTCCCACTTCATGCCGAAGGAGATCACACAAGCCCTGAGCATATCTTCAAGATTCTGGTTGACACGCTCGACTTGACCGCTAGTTTGAGGATGGAAAGCTATGCTGAAGCGGATGTTGGTGCCCATGGCCTTCTGAAAAGAATCCCAAAACTTGGAGGTAAAGATGCTGCCACGGTCTGAAGAGATCACTTGAGGAATACCGTGCAGAGAGACAATCCGAGAGGTATAGAGTTCCGCCAATTGAGCTGCAGTGATTGACTCTTTGATAGGCAGAATGTGAGCCACCTTGGTGAGTTTGTCGATGACAACGAATATAGTATCATTGCCACGCTTGGACATAGGAAACCCAGTCACGAAGTCCATTTCAATGTGGTCAAACTTCCATTCTGGAATGGCAAGAGGTTGGAGGAGACCAGCTGGCCTTTGGTGTTCTGCCTTCACTCTTCTGCAGACATCACATTCATTCACGAACTGAGCAATCTCGCGCTTCATTCGAGTCCACCAATAAGCCTGCTTGAGGTCCTGATACATCTTCGTACTCCCAGGGTGGATGGAGAGGAGAGAATTGTGAGCTTCGTTCATGATCACTTTACGAAGTTCACCTTTGGGCACAACAATACGATCCTCGAAGAAGAGAGTGTCCTTGTCGTCAAGGCGGTAGCACTTGTACTTGGGTTGACTCTTGGCAATCCCAATCTTCACCTTTTTCACCATAGCATCAAGAAGCTGGGCTGGGCGAATCTGGTCTTCTAAGGTAGGGGAGACTTGAAGGTTGGCGAGGAAACCTTGAGGAACAACTTGCAGATTAAGTTTGCGGAAAGCTTCACAAAGCTCGGGTTGATATGGCTTGAGAATCAGACTGTTGCAGTAAGCCTTTCTGCTCAATGCGTCAGCAATCGCATTGGCCTTGCCTGGAGTATACTCGATACTCGTATTATACTCTTGAATCATTTCAACCCATCGAGTTTGCCTGAGGTTGAGATTAGGCTGAGTGAAAATGTACTTGAGACTCTTGTGATCAGTGAAAATGTCCACTTTTCTTCCCTATAAGAGATGTCTCCAAGTCAAAAGAGCATGCACAACTGCCGCCAACTCGAGATCATGAGTGGAGTAGTTCTTCTCATTAGGCTTCAACTGGCGAGAGGTATAAGCAACAACTTTCTTCTCTTGCATCAACACTGCGCCAAGACCTTGGAGAGAGGCATCACAAAAGACCTCGTACGGCTTCGATTCATCAGGCGGAGTCAAAACTGGAGCAGTGATCAATTTCTCTTTCAAAGTGTTGAAAGCAATGTCACACTCCGGAGACCAAACGTACTTGACGTGCTTCTGGAGAAGATTAGAGAGAGCCTTAGCGATCTTAGAAAAGTTTTCAACGAATCTTCGACAGTAGCTTGCGAGACCGAGGAAGCTACGGAGTTGCTTCACGTTCTGAGGAGGTTCCCAATTCACAATTGCAGACACCTTCTCAGGATTCACGGCAATGCCCTTGGCAGAGATGATATGACCAAGATAAAGAACCTCATCGAGCCAAAATTCGCACTTGGAGAACTTGGCGTAGAACTGGTGTTCCCTCAGCTTATCGAGCACCAAATGCAAGTGCTTGGCATGATCTTCCTTGTTCTTCGAGAAAACCAGAATGTCGTCGAGATAGACCAAAATGAAGTCATTGGTGTAGGCGTTGAAGATGAAGTTCATCATGCGAGAGAAAGTCGGAGGAGCGTTGACGAAGCCAAAAGATATGAAAGTGTATTCATATGAACCATAGCTTGTCCTGAAAGCCGTCTTGGAAATATCTTGCTCACGGATACGAATCCGATGATAACCCATATGGAGATCAATCTTGGAGAATACTTGGGCACCTTTGAGTTGTTCGAACAGCTCATTGATGTTGGAAAGTGGGTATTTGTTCTTGATGGTCTTCTTGTTCAATGGACGGTAATCAACACAAAGTCGGTCCGTTCCATCCTTCTTCTTCACAAAAAGAACACCACAACCCCAAGAACTAGGCCGGATGAGACCCATTTTCTCTTGAATATCGAGTTGCTTCTTCAGCTCCTTCAACTCTTTAGGTCTGAGCTTGTAAGGACGCTTGCACACAGGTTCCGTACCGGGCTCAAGATCAATAATGAATTCAACTGGCCGGTGCGGAGGCATTCCTGGAAGCTCTTCTGGAAAGACGTCTTGATATTCGCAAACGACTAGAATTTGTGAGATAGCATCCAGTTCACCCTTTTCGTTGAGGGAAAACAAACGGATGGTATCATCACGAGCGGCAAAGACAATTACATCCTCAGATGAATGAGTCAACTGAATCTGCCTGGCTGCACAATCAAGCTGAGCCTTGTGCTTAGAAAGCCAATCCATTCCGAGAATAAGATCAATATCCGAGTCACCCAGAACAATAGGGGAAGCTAGAAATTTGTAGTCGCCCAACGTGATAGTAATATCCGGGACGCAGAAATTAGCTGTCATTTGCTTGCCCGGTGACACGATTTGCAAAGAATTTTGCAGATACTGATAATCGCACTCATACTTCGATGCAAAAGGTTTGGAAATGAAACAATGCGATGCACCAGTGTCAAAAAGAACTTTTGCAGGAATATCATTAACAGGAAGGTTACCCATGATGACTTCTGATGAGTCATCTGCCTGAGCTGCATTCATCAAGTTGACCTTGGCATGCTTGGGGTTATGCTTGACCATAGATGTACTTGTCGATCTGACAGGAGGAGGAGGAGGAAGACGCCTCTGGTTAAAACACTTGTTGGCATAGTGACCCTTCTGTTGGCACTTGTTGCACGTGACCTCTGAAAGCGGACGGTGATACGGAGCACTTGATCTTGGAGGTTGAGACGAAGTCTTGTTCTGAAAGCCAGGGTTGGGTGGGTGGGAAGAACCACTGCCACCTTTGCTCTTCTGCTGATACGGCTGACGGAACGGAGGAGGAGGAAGCCAATACTTCTGTTGCTTGGCCACTTGAGTAGAGGAAGAAGGAGTAACATCTCTGACTCGCTTCTTGGAAGCATCACACCTCAACTGAGCAGCCTCTTGCTTCAATGCCATGTTGTAGAACTCATTGTACCTCAAGGGCTCAAAGAGAACAAGAGCTAGCTGGATTTCTTCTCTGAGACCACCCCTGAACTGGTATATCATGCTCTTCTCATCAGGGACGTCCTGCTTAGCAAAGCGGGCGAGCTTCTGAAACAACTTGTTGTAGTCATAGAGAGACAAAGAGCCTTGCTTCATATTGCGGAATTCCTCACGCTTGCTTTCAACCATGCTCTGAGGGATATGGTGAGCTCTGAAATCTTGACGGAATTCATCCCAAGTGATAACACGTCCACCTCTGGAGTCCTTGTACTGCTGGAACCATTCTGCAGCTTGATCTTTGAGTTGGAAGGAAGCGAACTTGACGAAGTCCTCAGGCCTGACGTTACTGCACTTGAAATGCTTGCACAGATCCACAAGCCAATCGTCAGCATCGGTTGCCTCAACACAATTACTGAAAGTCTTAGGCCCGTTAGCAAGGAACTGGTTGAGTGTAGCAGAGTGATTCTGATTGTTGCTTTGGTTCCCTTGGTTGCCTTGATTGCGCTCTTGAAGAATTTGCATGATCAACTGTGTGTTTGCATTGGTTGCGGCCATCATAGCTTGCCATGCCTCCGGAGGAGGTGGAGGTGGTGGCGGATCAGGATTCGGAGTCATGCGCGTTGGAGGAGCCATCCTGAAGAGGTTGACATCCATTAGCACATTGATAGACAAACATTGAAGCTGAATCCAATGGAATGATAATTCCAACATATAGTCTTCACATCCGAACAAAATGAACGAATGCATTCCTCTTGAAATGGTCACATATCCATAAATTGAGAAGCCACTTAGAATTTAGGTAGAGAAATAAATCAACAAGGTACGGATCAAGAACGAATAATCGGTAAGAAATCCCAATCTCAAACCAATATCCGTGGAAGAAGAACTAGAGCTACTAGAATTCCCACCTATGAAACTCCCGAACCTTTCCGGTTATGCAATCAGGTGTTGGGGATACAGGGGAAGCATAATATCTCACCCAAATCTAGCAAATCCTACATCCAGCTGTATCCATCCTTCAACACATAACCGAGAAAAACTTCGGAAACCATCTACCTCAACCTTCGAAAAGCATCCATTATACAAGTTGTGGCGATACTCCCGAACTCCCGCCCCAGTACTGGGTGGCGTCAAGGTTATCTCACCAACGAACTGCATAAAAGAGATTTTTTATGTCGGCGTACTATACTCAGGTATTCCAGAATTGCAACGATAAAATTATGACGACAACACCTCAGAGCTCAACTCCCCGGGACACTTCCACAAAACCCCTAACAGGAGGCACCAAGACAATGTTCTCATCATAAAACCATCGGAACGATTCCAAGATACCCGCGTGATCCTAAAAAAAATTTAGTGAAATTTGAGAAGAGAAGAGTCAAAACTCTACGTCAGGATGCCTTACCAGAGCGATGAGGAGACTGGGAAGTAAAAAGAATTCCTAAACTCTCTGATATATAATTCCTAAATGACTCAAAACATTTTTCTAGACACAACTCAGCTGCTAAAAACGATCAAGCAATGGGGCTCCTAAGGTCGGGGAAGGCTCTGATACCAACTTGTAACACCCTCGATGCGACTATAGCTCCCACGTGTCGAGGCACGACTTATAGACATAATCGCATTGAAGGCATATGTCGCAAGTAAGGTAATCTTTACACATCCCATGTAATATAATAATAAAGGGGAGATAACATAGTTGGCTTACACTCGCCACGTCAATCAAGGTACATAAATAACATTACATCATCCAAACACTCATGGCCCGACTACGACACCAAAATAAAAGATAATCCAACATGCGACACGGTCCCGATCACCCCCAACTAGGCACCACTACTGATCATCAGGAAAGGAAACATAGTAACACTGAGAGTCCTCATCGAACTCCCACTTGAGCTTGAGTGCGTCACCTGGAGCGGAATCGTCAGGCCCTGCATCTAGTGTAATAGTAATCTGTGAGCCACAGGGACTCAGCAATCTCGCACCCTCGCGATCAAGACTATTTAAGCTTATAGGTAAGGCAAGGTAAGAATATATGTGGAGCTGCGGCAAGCGACTAGCATAATATGGTGGCTATCCTATTCGCAAAAGAGAGTGAGAAGAGGAGGCAAAGCACGAGCGAGAAACTAGAGAGTAACCTGCGCAAGCATTACTCTAACACCATGTCCACTTCCCGGACTCCACCGAGAAGAGGCCATCACGGTAACACACTCAGTTGATTCATTTTAGTTAAGTTAAGGTTCAAGTTATCTACAACCGGACATTAACAAATTCCCATCTGCCCACAACCGCGGGCACGGCTTTCTAAAGTTCAAATCCCTGCAGGGGAGTCCCAACTTAGCCCATGACAAGCTCTCATGGTCAACGAAGGAATAGACCTCCTCCCAAGACGTTCCGATCAGACTCGGTATCTCGGTTCTTCAAGACACTTCGACAGGTTAAAACAAGACCAGCAACACCGCCCGAATGTGCCGACAAATCCTGATAGGAGCTGCACATATCTCGTTCTCAGGGCACACTCAGATGAGCTCTCCATACAACTAAAAACAAACCTCGAGTTTCCCCGAGGGGGCGCTGCACAGGACTCTAGTTTGGACCAACACTCAGAGGAGCACTGGCCCAGGGGGGGATAAAATAAGATGCCCCTCGGGCTCCGGAAACCCAAGGGAAAAAGAGGCTAGGTGGAAAATGGTAAAACCAAGGTTGGGCATTGCTGGAAAAGCTTTAATCAAGGTGAACTATCAAGGGGTTCCCATTATAACCCAACCACGTAAGGAACGCAAAATCCGGGAACATAACACCGATATGACGGAAAACTAGGGCGGCAAGAGTGGAACAAAACACTAGGCGAGAGGCCGAGCCTTCCACCCTTTACCAAGTATATAGATTCATTAAGATAACAAGATAATATAATGATATCCCAACAAGTAAATAAATGTTCCAACAAGGAATGGCCTCCAATCTTCACCTGCAACTAGCAACGCTATAAGAGGGGCTGAGCAAAGCGGTAACATAGCCAATCAACGGTTTGCTAGGACAAGGTGGGTTAGAGGTTTAACATGGCAATTTGGGAGGCTTGAAAGCAAATGGTAGGCATCGTAGCATTGGCATAGCAAAAGAGCGAGCAATCTAGCATAGCAAAGATAGTAGTGATTTCGAGGGTATGATCATCTTGCCTGCACAGTTGTCAGAGTTGACTGGATCCTCGAAAGCAAACTCAACGGGCTCCTCGTTAGCGAACTCGTCTACCGGCTCTACCCAAACAAGACAAACAAGCAACAAGGACACAATCAACCACATGCAAGGATCAAACAATATGATGCAAGGATGGTATGCTATGCGGGATGCGATGCGGGATGCATATGCAAGATTTGACAAGTGATACATGAACCTGGCCTCAACATGGAAATCCAAGTGTGCCACTAGAAAGATGAGATGAAATCTCTTGAAAACGATATAAAGAACGCCGGAATCGGAGTTACGGTTTGGAAATGGCAAGCAAAACAAATATGACACCGGTCTGCAATTTGCAGCAAGTAGCCATCTCAATGCAATGAAATGAACATGCTACAGCACCCAAACATGACAACAAAATAAATGGCAGGTATGCACTCAAGATTCTTAACAAAAGTCTAGCACTGAGCTACGGCCAATTCATCCATTAATAGGTTCAAACAAGCATGGCAAAAATGCATATGGAAAACAGATCTCAGACTTAGTGCAATTAACACTTGTTTGGAATTTCAGATCAGGTAGCACTCTTCGGAGCAACAAAACTACATGCTACAGGACCTGAACATGGCAAATTAAAGCATGGAATGGAGCTACTCAAAGAGCTTAACAAAAGTCCCTTAGTGACCTTGATCCAAAAGGGACCAGAAAATACAATTGCAAGCATGTGAACATGGCAAAAAACATAATCAGATCACAGACTTAGTGAAAACTGGAGCATGCTGAAAACAGATATCAAGTAGGCATGTTTACGAGCTCGATGCACTCACTACGGAGCAAGACATGTAAAGCTACGCATACATCTATCAAGAACACACAAAATGCAAGCTAGACATGGCAAGAACAGTAACATAGCATGCACGGATCAACTACAACATCATCGGCAAAATTGCAAACAAATTGACAATCTGCCCAGATTCACAAAGTAGCAAAAGTAGAGCTCGATTACCTCAAGCTAGGGTGCTCCATAATTGCAAACAAAGACATGGATGGATTGAGAACTACAAAATTAACAAAACATCCTTACTGATCATCCTCAAAACAGGCACGGATCACTAGGAAACAACATGAACATATGGCCATATGAAATAAACAGATCAAGGACTTGGTGGAATTGCTAAGTCCCTGAAATCAGCACTACCAAGTGCCTCACTTTGTAAACTTGTGCTAGTCACCACACACATCACAAAAATACATGGGTTGCACCTCTGGAAAGATGGCAAAACCCTTAACAAAACATATGTAGAGCTCATGGGCATAACATGCACACAATAATCATGGCAAAATGACAAATATGCAAATGCAGTAGCAGATCTGACAATTATCTCAAGTAGCCCTCTTCTAACAGCATTTCGGGCATCAAGATGAACTCAAATGAAAATGATGCAATGGAATGAAATGATGTACTCTCTGAGACGAACAATTTGATGTGCTATATGTCAAAAACGGAGCTACGGATGTGGAGATACAGCCTGATGAATAGGAGCACATGGATCTGAAAATTTAGGGACTTAGAAGAAAGAATGACCTAGGGTTTACTGTTCACCGGATCTGGCCAGATCAGCGCACGGGAACCGAGGTTGGCCGGGGCACTGTTCACCGGGGAGTCGCCGGAGTTCGTCGCGGCTCGCCAGAGGAAGAGGAACGGCGGCGTCGGGCGCCGGTGGCCGGGGCGACGAGGGGCGGAGGCGGCGGCGGAGGAGTTAGGCGGCGGGGCTGCGACCAGGCGCCGCGGCGAGGGAGCTCGCCGGAGTTGGCTCCCGCCGGCGAGAGGAGGGGTGCCGGGCGCGGGAAGGCGGCGGCCGGGCGGCGAAGGGACAAGGCGGCGCGGGGCGGCGCCACTGGCCCGGTGGGAGGCTCGGGCGGGCCTCCTGCGGGCTCGCGGGGCCGCGTGGTGGAGCGGCGGGACAGGGACACTTGGCGGCGCGTAATTGGGCGGCGGTGGCGGCGCGGACGCGTCCGGCCCGGACGGACAATGTCCGGCGCGGCGCGAGGGGTGGATCTAGGTTTAGAGAAGGAAGGGATCCGGGATTTCGGGGAAGGGGTCTATATATAGGCATAGAGGGAGCTAGGAGAGTCCAAATGAGGTGCGGTTTTCGGCCACGAGATCGTGATCGGACGCTCTAGATGATGGAGCAGGTTTAGGTGGGTTTTGGGCCAACTTGGAGGGGTGTTTGGCTGCAACACACACGAGGCCTTTTCGGTCCCTCGGTTAACCGTTGGAGTATCAAACGAAGTCCGAATGATACGAAACTTGACAGGCGGTCTACCGGTAGTAAACCAAGGCCGCTTGGCCAGTCTCGGTCCAATACGGAAATGTTTAATCCCCACACACGAAAGAAAGCTAGAAATGACCACTGGAGGAGAACGAAGCGCCGGAATGCAAAACGGACAACAGGGAAAATACTCGGATGCATGAGATGAACACGTATGCAAATGCAATGCACATGATGACATGATATGAGATGCATGACAACGACAACAACACACGGAGACAAAAACCCGAACCCGAGAAAATAAAATAACTTAACACCAGAAACGGCAAGAGTTGGAGTACAAATCGGGAAAGTCATATCCGGGGTGTTACAATATTACTCAATCCATAGGTAGGTATGGTGGACTCTCATGGCAAAATTGGTTTAAGGGTGTTTGGAAGCACAAGTAGTATCTCTACTTGGTGCAAAGAATTTGGCTAGCATGAGGGGGAAAGGCAAGCTCAATCATGTTGGATGATCCATGACAATATAATTTATCTCAGATGTAAGAAAACATAACCCATTACGTTGTCTTCCTTGTCCAACGTCAACTCTTTAGCATGTCATATTTTAATGAGTGCTCACAATCATAAAAGATTTCCATGATAGTGTATTTATATGTGAAGACCTCTCTTTCTTTATTACTTCCTATTAATTGCAACGATGACCAAAACTATGTTTGTCAACTCTCAACAACTTTTATTCATCATACTTTTTATCACTACAAGAAATATGTCAACTAGTGACCTTCTGTCAGTGACCCTGGAAGAATTGGTCATAGATCTATGACCATTTGAGACCAATTGGTCAAAAGCTGTTCGGGGGGCTCCAAACCCTAAACTATAACGACCATTTTGGTCAGGAAGGTCGTAATTTCCTTACACGAAATGGACATAAAGCATATAGCACTGGTCCGCTACCTTATTTCTAGCTGATCATGACCAATATAGATGGTCATAACCTTGTAAATTGTGGTGGTGGCTATGACTAGGCGCCACCTCATCAGTTTTGCCTATGTGTCATGTCCATGTGTCAGTTTTGCCCTAGGTTGTGAAGCAACCTATATTTCTGTCATCCCAAAATTCCCAAAAAAATCTCATAAATTCTTTGGGTCATATCTTTGTCAAATATGTACAAAACCTTCCTTGCCTAGTTAAAAAATAATTCAACGATATTCATTTTCCTATTCTGTTCAGAAAAACACTTTGTGAAGGAAGTGCTATTTATATATTCTTGATTGCCCTCAAAATTTTTGGGCACTCTTTCCTATTCAAATCATTGCCGCATGATAAAATTTAGGTCCATTTGCCCAGTAAATCTTTCTCAGCAAATTTCCAAAGTTTTTGTCCACCTAGAAGCATTGTGAAGGAACTACAAGATAGGAATATCGTTATGAGTTTAATTTTTTCCACATATTCTATATGCCAAAGTCGAAGTTCTATATGCTCTATCTAACAATACATTTGAGCTCACCATCGAATCTTTGTTCTTGGTAATATTTTTAGTTTGTGAAGCAACTACATTTTATATTGCTTTATAATTGCTGAAAAATTGCCAGGACATTAGCCTGACTATAGAAACCCCCTACACCGAATTTCAGCACAATCCAATCATCTATGTAAGCCCAGCTTCAATTTCTATTTTCTGTCCAAATAGGCACATTGCAAAGGAAGTGCTATCTAGACACCTCCTATTGTCCTCAAACTTTTTGTGCCATCTTACATATAAAAATCATTGCCACATTCCAATATTTAGCTCCATTTTCCTAAATCTTCCTTAGGAAATTTATAAAGTTTCTATCCAGAGAGAAGCTTTGTGAAGGAAGTACAAGCTAGGATTATCCAAATGGTATAAAACTTTTACAGTGCTTTAATATGCCCTAATTACCATACTCCACAAAATTTCAGCTCAATCCACTAATCAATTTGAGCCCAGATTCAACATCCATATTTCTGTCCGATGTGGTACTTTGCAAAGCAAGTTCCATCCAAACTCCTCCATTTGAGTTGAAAATTTGCCAAGACAGTCTCCCTAGTAGATGATCATCCTCAGCCAAAACTCAGGCCCATTAGCCTTGTGAATTTCCCGTACCGCTTATCAAACACTTGGCTGCTAATTCATGTTTGAGCATAGTTCGGTCTCCTCGTGAGATTCTTCTATTGTTATTTTCTTCCTAGCATCTACCTGAGAAGTTCCCAACCTACTAGACATGCCTAGGCTACCCAGAACGCATGGCAATGCCACGGTCAGGCGGTGACCACGCGGCGGGCATGCGAGTCTACGCGCTTTGGAGTTGGGGCCCTGGGCCATCGTCCAAACCACGACGTATCACCACCAAACCATGTATTTATGATTAAATAGATACTTATGTAACTAGAAACGATTTTTGGAAAAAATAAAGAGCAAACTATAAGGCAGCTGCAGTTCAAATTTGACACGTTTCCTACTGAATGGGCGAATTTTTTTCTTTTTCACGAGAGGTGGATAAAAAAATTTGACACCCAACCATTTTTTCAATTGTGCATTAAATATGGCCTAGTATTTTATAAATTGATTTGGTCCAATTTTGCAACAAATATATGGTAGGTCCTTCACAAAAAAACTCATTTCGGGCACTCAGAAAATGAATTTTTCATGCAAAGAAATGAAAACTTCCTTAGGAAACACTGTTTGGAATTCCAATATGCACCCTTGTGCACAATATGAGATCATTTGAGCAAACTATGCCATGAATGTGGCCATAAGATTGATCATTTGGCTTGAAAGACATGAATCTTCACGCATGATAGCTCATTTCTGAGAACACTTTTTTAAAAAAAATTGCCGTATTACAAGTTTATTATTTTTCCTTGTAACTTGGTCACATATAATGACACAATGCAAAGGTTTTCCAATTTTTTGATTTTTTTTTGAATTTTTTTATGCCTGTTTCAAAAGGCGGTCAAAACGGCGGGCTTGACCGTTCCTAGCTAGTGGTTGAATCTTGGAAAACTTTTGATGTTTCTATGATTAAATAGATACTTATGTACCTAGAAATGATTTTTGGAAAAAAATAATGAGCAAACTAAGAGGCAGCTGCAGTTCAAATTTGACCCGGTTCCTACTGAATCGGCGGAAATTTGTCTTTTTCACGAGAGGTGGATCAAAACTTTTTACACCCAACCATTTTGTCAATTGTGCATTAAATATGTCCTAGTATTTTAGAAAATTGATTTGGGCCAATTTTGCAACAAATATGTGGTAGGTCCTTCACACAAAAAACACATTTCGGGCACTCGGAAAATGAAAAATGAATTTTACATGCAAAGAAAATGAAAACTTCCTTAGGAAACATTGTTTGGAATTCCAATATGCACCCTTGTGCACAATATGAGATAATTTGAATAAACTATGCCATGAATGTGGCCATAATATTGATCATTTGGCTTGAAAGCCATGAATCTTCACGCATGATAGCTCATTTCTGAGAACACTTTTAAAATAATTGCCGTATTACAAGTTTATTATTATTCCTCGTAACTTGGTCACATATAATGACACAATGCAAAGGTTTTCCAATTTTTAAATTTTTTATGCCCGTTTCAAAATGCGGCATTTCTGAGAACACTTTTAAAATAATTGCCGTATTACAAGTTTATTACTATTCCTCGTAACTTGGTCACATATAATGACACAATGCAAAGGTTTTCCAATTTTTAAATTTTTTATGCCCGTTTCAAAATGCGGTCAAAACGGCAGGCTTGACCATTCCTAGCTAGTGGTTGAATCTTGGAAAACTTTTGATGTTTCTCTGATTAATTAGATACTTATGTACCTAGAAATGATTTTTGGAAAAAAATAATAAGCAAACTATGAGGTAGCTGTAGTTCAAATTTGACCCGGTTCCTACTAAATCGGCGGAAATTTTTCTTTTTCACGAGAGGTGGATCGAAACATTTTACACCCAACCATTTTGTCAATTGTGCATTAAATACGTCCTAGTATTTTAGAAAATTGATTTGGTCCAATTTTGCAACAAATATATGGTAGGTCCTTCACAAAAAAACTCATTTCGGGCACTAGGAAAATGGAAAGTGAATTTTCCGTGCAAAGAAAATGAAAACTTCCTTAGGAAACATTGTTTGTAATTCCAATATGCACTCTTGTGCAAAATATGAGATCATTTGAACAAACTATGCCATGAACGTGGCCATAAGATTGATCATTTGGCTTGAAAGCCATGAATCTTCACGCATGATAGCTCATTTCTGAGAACACTTTTTGAAAATAAATGTCGTATTACAAGTTTATTAGTTTTCCTGGAAACTTGGTCACATATGATGGCACAATGCGAAGGTTTTCCAATTTTTTGAATTTTTATTTTATTTTTTATGCCCGTTTCAAAATGCGGTCAAAACGGCGGGCTTGACCGTTCCTATCTAGTGGTTGAATCTTGGAAAAAATTTGATGTTTCTCTGATTAAATAGATGCTTATGTACCTAGAAATGATTTTTTGAAAAAATAAAGAGCAAACTATAAGGCAGTTGTAGTTCAAATTTGACCCGCTTCCACCTGAATCAGCGGAAATTTGTCTTTTTCACCAAATGTGGATAAGATCTTTTGACACCCAACTATTTGGTCATTTGTGCGGTAAATATGGCCTAATAGTTTAAAAAAATTTATTTCATCCAATTTTGCAATAAATATATTGTAGGTCCTTCACAAAAAAACTCATTTTGGGCACTCGAAAAAGGGAAAATGTTTTTTTTGCAAAAAACTCATTTCCGATGACACCTTTTTAAAGATATTTATCTTATTCCATGTTGTTATTTTTTATGAAAACTTGTTCACATTTTGGTGACACAACGAGAAGGTTTTCCATTTTTTTAGAATTTCTCAGATCATAAAGTAGCTTAAATGATTTTAACACATTATATTAAGTCAACTATGACCAATTTAGATGGTCATAACATCGTACTGCATTCTGATTGGTCTGTGGACATATCACGCGGATCGTGCATCAAACACCGTCGGAAGCTCAGGGATCCAACGGTTTGTCCTCGACCCATACACACCAACCCCGAAACCCTAGATGGTCATTTTGCATCCACCCCCCCCCCCCGCCTCCTTTCTTTCCACATCCATCCATAGATCCCTTGTCTCCTTACTGTCTCTCCCGATGGAGAGAGCTCGCGTCCTCCCTTCCAGATCCATCGCCCCCGCCACCTCCCTCCGGCGGAGCTCGCTGCCATTCATGGCCTCCCCCATGCCCTCCTCCTCTCGCCTCTCCCTTCCCTCACCACCCAACCGAACCAACCAGCCCACCACGCACCCTTCCTCATCCTCTCCCCATCCCCCATCCCCCATCCCCCAACTAGCCACCGGCCGCCTCTTCCCCAATCTTCTTCTCCTCGGCTTCCGGCCCTCGCCTTCGTTACCAACGCGCCGCCGTCGTCCCGCTTCTCTCCCGACGACCTCGACACCTTCGTTGCATCCCTACTGCAGCCCACCCTCAACCTCGTCGTCTCCCCAAACCCTAGCTCCGCCCCGCAGCTCCTGGTCGTCCTCATCTCCCCCGCCTTCCTCGCTCTCCTCCCCTCCCCACGGCCTCATCTCCACGCGTCCCTCCTCCTCCCAGAGCTCCCCCTGCAGCAGTCCCGCGCGCCCATCCGCATCTACCTATACCCGTTGAGCAGCAGCAGGTCAGGCGGAGGCGGCGGCCAGATCCGCGCCCTCATCACGCGCGCTCGACACCATGGAACTCGTCAACAAGGTATTCTCTCACCCTCTTCTCTTCTCCTTTCGATTCGATCTGGCTGTTGCTCACGCATGCCTGATTTGGTTTTCTTCCTAACGCAGGTCGTCGTCAAGCCCTCGATCTGGCTGTGACCTCCAGCGCGCTCGCGCGGCTGATGGGCATAGGCTGGTCCATGCACGCTGCTAATGGCGGCTCACCAAGGTTGTCGTCGTCGCCTGCACGCACGATGCACCCGACGACCTCCTCCATCGCTAACCATGAGGACCGGGCACGAGCTGCAGTACAGGTCTCGTACACGAGGTATGCCATCTCCCGTCCTTCATTTTCCTTCCTTCCTGTCATGTTAAGTGCTTGCTTGTGTGTTTGTTAATTCAGTAAACTAGGGGTTGTCAGCCATTAAATTCAGAGAAACCCCTGTCAAGCATGAGGTTCTCCTACATACCTACTACTATATGTTTGTACTGAATATATTGACATGTCATGACACTATGAAGTAACAAAATTCACTTGTAAGGATGACAGCAGTAGGAAGAATCATTGTATTCAAGTGACCATAATATCTATTTTATTGTGCTGAACTTTGTTGTTACCTGGATGTTGCAGTCCTTGACTATTCTCATGATGTCGTACAGGAGGCCCTTATGGTCGCCGTTGGAGGGGCTGGAGCTTGGCGGTAGCCTAGCGGATGACGGGGGCCTGGACGGTGGCTATTTCTGCAGCAGGATGATAACTTAAATTTTGTGATAATTTTGGAATAGCTTCAGCACCTACAGTTAATTTTGCACATAAAGCTTGAGTAACTTTGCACATGAAGCTTCAGTATTTTAGCACATGAAGCTTTTGCTACTGTTATTCTTGTCATCAATCTTCCACCATTTTTTAGGAGCTTGAATTTGACTTGGTGTAGTAATCTCAGCTGGCGAAAGGGGGATGTGCTGCAAGGCGATTAAGTTGGGTAACGCCAGGGTTTTCCCAGTCACGACGTTGTAAAACGACGGCCAGTGAATTGTAATACGACTCACTATAGGGCGAATTCAATTAAAATTTCCAGAATCTCTTCTTGATCTGTAATGTTTTAGTGCAACAAAGTCATACCAAGTGAGGTCCATGTGGTGCTCTGAGATGCTCTTGGTGGTTTGTTGTCAAGACTGATATCCCCTGTATGTCATGATGTTGCTAGCTTGTTTCAGTCCAGTATCTTCTTGATAGTCTTGTTAACATATCTTTCAGTAGATGTCACAATAGCATGATAAAAAATTTAGTTGGTGATGTACTGTAGTCTGTAGTATGCACCTGCATATGCATGAAAGAATAGTTAATATCTTGATCCAAGTCTAAGCTTTCATACTTGAAATGTTACTCCTGCCAATAGGACAACTGGGTGAGGACGCTGCGGCTGGGCTTCTAGTGTGTGGGGATCCTCTACGCTGACCTCGGGACATCGCCGCTCTATGTCTTCTCCAACACCTTCAAGTATGGCGTCGGGCACGAGGACGACGTGCCAGGCGTCCTCTCCCTCATCATCTACAGCTTCCTGCTCTTCGCCATGGTCAAGATCATCTTCATCGCGCTCTTATATTTAGGAATGGAGGTAGTACTTGCTAAATGTGTTTGGTCGGTGCTAAGTATTGGATAGTCATGTATGTGCCCATATTTAAGGGCCGATTAAATCCTCACTTTTCTGCGTTCGAGCTTCTTTGTGCTACTCCATATGACTGCTTTTATTTGTCAACCATGCCTTGCACATCAAGTTAATATGTATGCATGTAACTACTAGATATTTCCATATTCTGGAAACAACCGTATATGATTAGGATTTGCACACGTCATTGTCGTCTTAGCTTTGCGTGTTATATGATGTGAAACACAATCTTATATATGCGTTACCTGACAATCATGTTTTACTTAACTGATCTAGTGCAACAGTATGTTGATACACAGCAGCATGGTCTTTTTTGCAAATGTTCTAGTGTTCATATAGTAATGGGCAGTTTCATGATTGTAGGATGTTATAGCTAGGCTTACATATTATATGTATATATGGAACTCATGTAAGGGAATTAGAACTATAGAAATATATACGTACATGTACCTCTGCTATTGCAAATACCAACTATGCATCATCTTGTTAATTACTACACCTCATCTTGTTGCAGCCTTATTGGTGAAACAAATTTGTTTTTTTGGCTGGCAGATTTGCTGTTGGAGGCACTAGGTGGACAAGTTGTACCTTCGGAGTAGTACTACATCAACCTCATGGAACCTTCAAGTTGTTTCATTGATTTTCCATGAATATATACTACTACAACAGCTTGTTACTATTACTACATGCCATCCTTTTTATTTTCAGTAGTGATTTTGATGCACAAATGCTTGTGAGAATATGATGCTTTAGCCTAGATATATGATGCAAAGTATGTTGCTGCTAGTGCTAGGTCCTCGTTGTGGGTTTCTAACTTTGCAGAGCTGAGGATATCTTTTATGTTGCACCTGAAATTTTCTATTGAAGTCGTTAGGCTAAGTAGTTTCTTGTAGGACTTGAGCATCGGTTCTACTCTGAAAATCATGTGTGTTTGATGGTATAATTATCTTTGGTTCATCTACACTTGGTACCTTGTATCAAGCCTGAACATCAAGGTGCTAGACCATGATTAGCCCGAGTCTTTGTTCAACTTCCTATTAGTAGAAAGCAATGTCAATGTGTCCCAGTTTGGCTGTTTCATCTGCTCCAGTGCCATCTGATGAGGTGCCTGGATCTAGGTGCCATCCCCGCCTCTGTGTCGGATCATTCAATTTGTTTTTCAACTTGATGCCATCCCCATCTAGTGCCATCTGATGATCTGCATGACATGAAATATATATTTACAATTTTTTCAAATTGTTTTCGCTGTTACTTGATACATACTTATCTTGTACTTGAAGTTGTGGGTTACTTATGGTGATTTTGTTCTACTTGAATGCATTGGTACCGCCATCATCGAGCGAACGGATGCAATAGCGGCAAGAAGCTCACAGATGTGTGCATCTAAAGCACACCATGGACATCATCCACCTCCTCACGGATGTGGCAAGAAGAGCTCCATGCTGAAGAACATAACACTTGTAGAGATTGTAAAGTATTGTATCTAGTTATTTAACTTGTGGAGCTTGTATAGTAGGAGCTCTGTACTGAATTTGTACAACAAGAGCTCTGTACTGAATTTGGTTGATAATATTAGAAGTATTTCATGTGTTTTCTGTGTGCCAATTTAAATACTAGGTATTTACTTACGTCAAATTAGAAAATGAAGAATATGGCCCTGACAGCTAGGACCTAGTACCAGAATCTGACAATGGGGACCCACCTGACTAGTGAACTCATTTTATAAAACAAGAAAACTGAAACTGTTGAGACAAAAAGCCCACAACCCAAAAATAAGAAGGCTGCAATGTTGGGCTTGGCCCATGAAGTCGACTAGAATTAACAAGGAAAAAATATAATAAATGGACTGAATTAATGGGCTCGTCCCATATAGACACCTAATCGGACCGGGCTGAATCTTGTCAATGACCTTTTCAATTGGTCGCAATTTTGCCACGTCAGATTGCCACGTCGGATCCGACGTGGCCTGGGCAAACAGCTAGCGACCAAAATAGAAGGTCACAGAATCAATGACCTTTTGTTTTGGTCATGGAATTCCACGACCTTCTCACAGAGAAGGTCGTTAATTTTAGTTTACGACCGCCAGCTTTTGACCTTTTGTTTTTGGTCACAAAAAGGTCGCAAATGAAAAACAATGACCTTTCAGCGGCCAATAGTGAGGGTCACAATTTGACATATTTCTTGTAGTGTATATGTGAGCTCATTACTCTACATAAGATCAATATGATCTCTTTGTTTTTTTATTCTTTCTTATTTTCTTTTATTCACTCAAGATCATGGCAAAATAATCAAGCCCTTGACTCAACACTAATCTTTATTATATATAGCTCATGAACTCGATTACATAGAAGGATCATAAAGCAAAACTCACAACTATATCATACTAAAACTTTATGCTACTAGATCGAACCTAAGAAAAACGGTAAAGATAGAAGTGATGGTGATACGATACCGGGGCACTCCCTCAAGCTTGGCAGTTGCCAAGGGGAGTGCCCATACCCATGTGATTATGTTTCCTTCTTCGGAGGTGATGGTGTGATATTCTTGGCGATGATACTCCTCAGGATACGATTCTCTTCTTCAAGCTTATTGAGTTGCTGCTTGAGATCCATTATCTCCTTACGAAGCTTTCCTGTAACGGTCAAAGCTCCTTGAACCCAAGGGTGTTGCATGGCTATGGGAGAACAAGTGACACTCTTCTTCATATTTTCATAAGAAAGAAATCTAACATTGGAAGGGATAACCGAGTTTGGAATAGCCGAGCTATGTAGTTCTCCCATTGTGAATCCAGCTCGGAAGCGAGAAGTGACTTCTTGATCCTCCTCCATGGCGTCTATCCTCTTCAAATCAGCCTCCATCTCTTCCTCCGTTGCTGGCCCGAAGTGGTCAGCGTCGCTGTTTGTCCTTGATCTCGGTGCCGGATGAGACACCCAGCTCTCCCCGAGTGACTCTTGATAAGACACCTTGCTCTAATCTGTAGCAGCAACAACTCGAAACGAAAACAGAGGATATTTGCGTGATACAGGAGTCAAAACCTTTGGGGGATTATATAATGAATTTTTACCGACCAAAATACGTAACGTGCAAGAAAACAGAGTCCGGAGAGCACACGAGGTAGGGGGCGCGCCCAGGGAGGTAGGGCACGCCCTCCACCCTCGTGGAGCCGTCGTGTCCTTCCTGGACTGCTTCTTATTTTTCTAAATATTCCAGGAAGAAAATTGCCATTAGAACTATTTTGGAGTCAGTTTACTTACCGTACCACATACTTATTCCTTTTCGGAGTCTAAAACGTTCCGTAAAGTGTCCCTTATGTATTCCTCCAGGGTTACGGTTTCAATAATATTGGTTTCAACATTTATAGGATTACCTGAGATATAATGTTTAATTCTTCGACAGTTCACCACCTTTGGATTTGTGCCTTCAAGTTGTTGATTTTTATGGCACCGGAATGATAGACCTCCTCGATAACGTAAGGACCTTCCCATTTAGAGAGAAGTTTTCCTGCAAAAAATCTTAAACGAGAGTTGTATAGCAATACATAATCACCTACATTAAACTCACGCTTTTGTATTCTTTTGGCATGCCATCTTTTAACTGTTTCTTTAAATAATTTGGCATTCTCATAGGCTTGGGTTCTCCATTCATCAAGTGAGCTAATGTCAAATAACCTGTACTCACCGGCAAGTTTGAAATCGTAATTGAGCTCTTTAATAGCCCAATAGGCCTTATGTTCTAGTTCGAGAGGTAAGTGACATGCTTTTCCATAAACCATTTTATACGGAGACATGCCCATAGGATTTTTATATGCAGTTCTATAGGCCCATAATGCATCATCAAGTTTCTTGGACCAATTCTTTCTAGATCTATTAACAGTCTCTTGCAAAATTAATTTGAGTTCTCTATTGCTCAATTCTACTTGACCGCTAGACTATGGGTGATAATGGGATGCAATTCTATGATTAACATCATATTTAGCAAGCATTTTACGGAAAGCACCATGAATAAAATGTGAACCACCATCAGTCATTAAGTATCTAGGGACTCCAAACCTCGGAAAAATAACTTCTTTAAGCATCTTAATAGAAGTGTTATGATCAGCACTACTAGTTGGAATAGCTTCTACCCACTTAGTAACGTAATCAACAACAACTAAAATATGTGTGTATCCATTAGAGGCAGGAAAAGGCCCCATATAATCAAAGCCCCAAACATCAAATGGTTCAATAACAAGTGAATAATTCATAGGCATTTCTTGACGTCTACTAACATTACCAATTCTTTGACATTCATCACAAGATAAGAGAAACTTACGGGCATCCTTGAAGAGAGTAGGCCAATAAAAACCGGATTGCAATACCTTATGTGCAGTTCTATCTCCAGCATGGTGTGCTCCATAAGCCTCGGAGTGGCACTTGCGTAGGAGCTGTTCCTGTTCATGCTTAGGTACACAACGTCTAATAACACCATCTACTCCTTCTTTATAAAGATGTGGGTCATCCCAAAAGTAATGTCTCAAATCATACAAGAACTTTTTCTTTTGCTGGTATGTGAAACTAGGTGGTATAAATTTAGCAACAATGTAATTAGCATAATCAGCATACCATGGAGCAGTGTGGGAAGCATTGATGACATTTAATTGTTCATCATGAAAGGTATCATCAATAGGTAGTGGGTCATCAAGAACATTTTCTAACCTAGAAAAGTTATCTGCAACGGGGTTCTCAGCTCCCTTTCTATCAATAATATGCAAATCAAATTCTTGTAGCAAGAGAACCCATCTAATAAGTCTAGGTTTAGCATCTTTCTTTTCCATAAGATATTTAATAGCAGCATGATCCATGTGAATAGTTACTTTAGAGTCAACAATATAAGGTCTAAACTTATCACAAGCGAATACAACTGCCAAGAATTCTTTTTCAGTAGTAGCATAATTTCTCTGAGCATTGTCTAGAGTTTTACTAGCATATTGAATAACATTTAATTTCTTATCAACTCTTTGCCCTAGAACAGCACCTACAGCATAATCACTAGCATCACACATAATTTCAAAGGGTAAATTCCAATCAGGTGGCTGAACAATAGGTGCAGAGATTAATGCTTTCTTAAGTATTTCAAATGCTTCTAAGCAATCATCATCAAAGACAAAAGGAATATCTTTTTGTAATAAATTAGTCAGAGGCCGAGAAATTTTTGAGAAGTCCTTAATGAACCTCCTATAAAAACCAGCGTGACCAAGGAAACTTCGTATACCTTTGATGTCCTTGGGACATGGCATCTTTTCAATAGCATCAACCTTAGCTTTATCAACTTCAATACCTCTTTCAGAAACTTTATGCCCCAAGACAATACCTTCATTAACCATAAAGTTGCACTTCTCCCAATTCAAGACAAGGTTAGTTTCTTCACATCTCTGCAAAACTCGATCAAGGTTGCTTAAGCAATCATCAAAAGAGGATCCATAGACAGAAAAATCGTCCATGAAAACCTCACAAATCTTTTCACAAAAGTCAGAGAATATAGCCATCATGCATCTTTGGAAGGTAGCAGGTGCATTACATAAACCAAAAGGCATGCGTCTATAAGCAAAAGTACCGAAAGGGCAAGTAAAAGTGGTCTTAGATTGATCATCAGCTGATATGGGTATTTGAGAGAAACTAGAATAACCATCTAGAAAGCAAAAATGTGTATGTTTGGATAATATTTCTAGCATTTGATCAATAAAAGGTAAGGGGTAATGATCTTTTTAGTAGCCTTATTTAATTTGCGGAAATCAATTACCGTCCTATAACCTGTAATAATTCTTTGCGGAATCAATTCATCTTTATCATTAGGAACGATGGTAATACCTCCCTTTTTAGGGACACAATGGACAGGACTTACCCATTGACTATCAGCAACGGGATAAATAATACCTGCCTCAAGAAGCTTTAGTATCTCCTTTCTTACCACTTCATTCATCTTAGGATTCAGCCGTTGTTGGTGATCCCGAACTGGTTTGGCATCTTTCTCTAAATTTATTTTGTGTTGACATAGTGTGGGACTAATGCCCTTAAGATCATCAAGAGTATACCCAATAGCAGCACGGTGCTTCTTCATAGTTTTCAATACTCTCTCTTCTTCATGCTCTGAAAGGTTAGCACTAATAATAACAGGATATATCTTTTTCTCATCAAGATAAGCATATTTAAGAGTATCAGGTAACGGTTTGAGCTCAAACACGGGATCACCCTTGGGTGGAGGAGGATCCCCTAGGATTTCAACAGGCAAATTGTGTTTCAGGATGGGTTCTTGTTTAAAGAATACTTCATCTATTTCCCTTCTTTCATTCATAAACATATCATTTTCATGGTCTAGCAAATATTGTTCTAAAGGATCACTAAGAGGCACGACAATATAAGCAAGACCAATAATTACATCTTTACTAGGCAATTCCTCTTCACGCTGTTGTCTACGTAATTTAGAGAAATAAAACTCATGAGACATATCACCTAAACCAATAGTAACAATATCCTTTTCTCAATCTATCTTAGCATTAACTGTGTTCAAGAAGGGTCTACCAAATATAATGGGACAAAAGCTATCTTGTGGGGAACCAAGAACAAGAAAATCAGCAGGATATTTAGTTTTCCCACACAAGACTTCAACATCTCTAACAATCATTGGTGAAATAGTATCTCTATTGGCAAGTTTAATTGTGACATCAATTTCTTCTAACTCAACAGGTGCAATATCATGCATAATTTCTTTGTATAAGTCAATAGGTATTGCACTAGCACTAGAACCCATATCACACTAGCCATGATAACAATGATCTCCTATTTTAACAGAAATAACAGCATGCCTACCACAGGTCTATGTTTATCTGTAGCACAAGGTTTAGCAATTCTAGCAGTCTCATCACAGAAATGAATAGCATGCCCATCAATACTATCAGACAAGAGATCTTTGACAATAGCAATATTAGGTTCAACTTTAATTTGCTCATGAGGTGTATAGGTTCTAATATTGCTTTTACGAACCACAATTGAAGCTTTAGCATGATCTTTTATCCTAACAGGAAAAGGTGGTTTCTCAACATAAGCAGTAGGAATAATAGGATCATTATAAGTGACAGTCTTTTCTTCAACTTTAATAGGTGCAGCTACTTTTACTTCTATGGGAGGATGATATTTAATCCACTTCTCCTTAGGGAGATCAACATGAGTTGCAAAAGATTCACAAAAGGAAGCTACTATCTCAGAGTCAAGTCCATATTTAGTGCTAAATTCAGGGAAAACATCGGTATCCATAAAAGATTTAACACAATCAAACTTAGGTGTCATACCTGACTCCTTACGTTCGTCGAGGTTCCAATCTTCAGAGTTTCATTTAATTCTTTCCAATAAATCCCATTTGAATTCAATAGTCTTCATCATAAAAGAGCCAGCACAAGAAGTGTCGAGCATGGTGTGATTATTATCAGAAAGCCGAGCATATAAATTTTGAATAATTATTTCTCTTGGAAACTCATGATTGGGGCATGAATATAACATTGATTTAAGCCACCCCCAAGCTTGAGCGACGCTTTCTCCTTCGCGAGGCCAAAAATTATATATATAATTGTGATCACGATGAACAAGATGCATAGGATAAAACTTCTAATGAAATTCCAATTTCAATCGTTTGTAGTTCCATGATCCCATATCATCACATAGCCTATACCATATCAATGCATATCCCTCCAAAGATAAAGGGAAGACCTTCTTCTTGATAACATCATCGGGCATACCTGCAAGCTTAAATAATCCACAAACTTTATCCACATATATTAGGTGCTCATCAGGATGTAATGTTCCATCTCCTGCAAAAGGATTAGCTAGCACTTTTTCTATCATACCCGAAGGAATTTCAAAGTAGACATTTTCATTCTCAGTAGGTTCAGTAGGTTGAGGAGCAACTCTTTGCTCTACTGGTTGGGGTGAAGATACCCCGAACAAGCCCCTGAGAGGATTACTTTCCTTAGTAACAAGTGACAGTAAATTTTCGCACACTATATAAATTTTTCCTTACCAAAGGCGCTTCACTCCCCGGCAACGGCACCAAAAAAGAGTCTTGATGACCCACAAGTATAGGGGATCTATCGTAGTCCTTTCGATAAGTAAGAATGTCGAACCCAACGAGGAGCAGAAGGAAATGATAAGTGGTTTCCAGCAAGGTATTCTCTGCAAGTACTGAAATAAGTGGTAACAGATAGTTTTGTGATAGGATAATTTGTAACTAGAAACAAGTAACAAAAGTAAATAAAGTGCAGCAAGGTGGCCCAATCCTTTTTGTAGCAAAGGACAAGCCTGGACAAATTCTTATATAGAGAAAAGCGCTCCCGAGGACACATGGGAATTATCGTCAAGCAAGGTTTCATCACGATCATATGATTCGCGTTCGGTACTTTGATAATTTGATATGTGGGTGGACCAGTGCTTGGGTACTTCCCTTACTTGGACAAGCATCCCACTTATGATTAACCTCTATTTCAAGCATCCGCAACTACAAAAAAAGTATTAAGGTAAACCTAACCATAGCATGAAATATATGGATCCAAAACAGCCCCTTACGAAGCAACGCATAAACTAGGGTTTAAGCTTCTGTCACTCTAGCAACCCATCATCTACTTATTACTTCCTAATGCCTTCCTCTAGGCCCAAATAATGATGAAGTGTCATGTAGTCGACGTTCACATAACACCACTAGAGGATAGACAACATACATCTCATCAAAATATCGAACGAATACCAAATTCACATGACTACTAATAGCAAGACTTCTCCCATGTCCTCAGGAACAAACATAACTACTCACAAAGCATATTCATGTTCATAATCAGAGGGGTATTAATGTGCATATAGGATCTGAACATATGATCTTCCACCAAATAAACTAACTAGCATCAACTACAAGGAGTAATCAACACTACTAGTAACCCACATGTACCAATCCCGGACTTAGAGACAAGAATTGGATACAAGAGATGAACTAGGGTTTGAGAGGAGATGGGTGCTGGTGAAGATGTTGATGGATATTGACCCCCTCCTGATGAGAGGATCATTGGTGATGACGATGGCGATGATTTCCCCCTCCCGGAGGGAAGTTTCCCCGGCAGAACAGCTCCGCCGGAGCCCTAGATTGATTCTGCCAAGGTTCTGCCTCATGGCGGTGGAGTCTCGTCCAGAAAGCTGGCTTATGATTTTTTCCTCATCGAAAGACTCCATATAGAAGAAGATGGGCATCGAAGGGCCACCAGGGGACCCACGAGGCAGGGGGTGTGCCCAGGGGGGTAGGGCGTGCCCCCCACCCTCGTGGGCCGGGTGTGGCCCCCCTCTGGAACCTCTTGCGCTCAGTATTTTTTATATGTTCTAAAAATGACTTCCGTGAACTTTCAGGACTTTTGGAGCTGTGCGGAATAGGTCTCTAATATTTGCTCCTTTTCCAGCCCAGAATCCCAGCTGCCGGCATTCTCCCTCTTTATGTAAACCTTGTAAAATAAGAGAGAATAGCATAAGTATTGTGACATAATGGGTAATAACAGCCCATAATGCAATAAATATCAATATAAAAGCATGATGCAAAATGGACGTATCAATATGCCATCGCTTGAGGGCAAGGCTTGGGCAGGCGCAAATGGAGATTGGGTTGTTCATATTGGGTACAAATGGGAGTGGGAACTTGTGAATGTCTACACTTGTCACCGGCTTCCACTTCGAAAAATTTCAGACGACTGCCCAGAGGTTGAATACACCGGTATTCTACATGAGTTAAAATACGATCATGCTGACTGTCATCTACAGAAGATAGCAATTTGTCGAGTTCCCAACAGCTCTTGGGGTTATAGGGATGCTTATGTTGTCGCTATCTTCGATAAGCTTGTTGCCGTCCTTCATGGTTTGACTCGATGGATATTGCTCAAAAATCAGTTTCTATACATGGATGAGTACTGTGATGCAATTCAATACGAGGGTCTTGTGTTTGCTGCCACCACTCGTGGCACTGTTTTTGCATGGAATCCTCATGATTTTGGTACGTTTGTCTTCCACCGTAATTATAATTGCTTCATCCACATGCATGTGGGTTAGCTAGTTTCCCTTTACTAATTAACCTTCTTGTGTTTTCAAGGACCTGTGAACATTCCACCACATATACTTGAAAATTTTATTCACGAGCATGTGGACGAGCAGGACCCATATACTCAGTGGCGCCTGGCAACTTATTCCGATGGATCACCTCTTCTTGTCTGTATACGGGGCACTGCTGATGTTACTAAGGAAGCAGGTGTTGTCTCGCATGGTGGCACTTTCCGGACCTATTCCAACATCCGTTGCAGGGTATTCAGGATGGATACTAGTGTACTAGCGCCAACACCTTCTCCCTGGTTCAGTGTTGAATGTCTTGGAGGAAACTCACTCTTCCTTGGACAAAACTATCCAATGATGGTGGAAGGCGATCCAGCTACTGTTGACACAATGTTACTACCATTTATGAGAATCAACTGTATATATACCTCGGACATTACTATGCTTCCCTACCGTCCCAATATGGGTCCTGACATAGGCCTCTTCAGCCTCGATGATCAGTCATGCGTTTGTGTCGAGATTGATAGTAGCTGGCCCTTCCTAGAGAATCACTTCTGGTTCAAAGCAAGTGTTTCCAACGCCGACGAGTGTTGAGCTGAAGTTCATTTCATCGCTTTGTTATTTGTTGTGTGAGAAAAACTTTACTAGAATGTTTTGTTGGAAATGATCTATAATCCAACGTGTATCCTCAATGTCGTTGTGGGTTGATGACTTGTTGTATGTAATCAATGGTACATTTGCATATGCGTCCATGAACTCACGCCTGCTAGTGGTGTCCATATGAACAGTGCTAGTGATTTTAGTTGCAAAAATTAGATAGTGCTAGTGATTTGTAGCTGCATATTTTGATAAATCGCAGTGCTACAAGGTTGACAAATGGCAATGTTACTAGAAAACAAATGTCAATCTTTCCAGTTTGAGAAATGGCAACATACCCAAAATGACAGATATGCAAATCTTACCCAATTGTTTGTACGTGGTTGCACATGGGTCATGCAAAACAACCGTTTGCGTTGAAGGGATGCAGAAATCCTGCTCGGCACATTTTCCCTTGGCTTCTTGGGGAAGCTGTCGGTTTGCATACGGGTGTTCTAACTAAAATGTTTGCGATGAGTGTTTTATATTTAAAAACCGTTGATGTTTTTTAAAAAGAAAATAATTTGATAAGTCTGTACATTAAGAGAGAAGAACGCAAGTTCGTTCAAACCATATCTTTCATTCAGTCACACTGTGAATTTATATTCATATGATCGAGAATTCGAGATACAGTATTAAACCCCAAAAAACCTATTTCTGGCGGCGGCGGAGGCGGCGTGCTGCGCCGTCGTTGTCATTGTCGTCCTTCGGGATGCCGTTGTTGAAGTCTTTAATGCAGCACAAAATTTTCTTGACTTGTAAATCAATCATGTCATCGCGCGATCGACGGGCTGGGCGCGGGAGGACGGCAACTAGCGCCGCTGAAGGTAGCGTTTGACGGCAGCATCCCATGCCGCTGAGGGGGGAGGGCACACGAGCACGGGCACGGCGGGTGCAGCCAAACGCACGGGGACCGGCGCCGCGGTGGGTGGAGGGGCGCACACGGGCACGGCAGGTGCAGCCAAACGCATGGGGGTCGGCGCCACGGTCAGTGGAGGGGCGTGCACGGGCACGGGCGCTGGCGCTGGCATGTACACGAGCTCGCACGGGTCCGCGGAGACCTCGTTGACGCCCGCGGCTTCCAGCTCTGTGATAGTGCTCGGCGACCAGCCCGTCAATGCCATGGGGATGGTTGCTAACGCGGGCGAGGGGATGGGAGCTGGACGCGAGCGAGGGCAGCAACCGCTGCGGCCAGCTCGTTCTGGGCCATGTCCATGAGGCCCCATTCCTCCTTATTTTCTATCTCCTCCGGCTCGGAGTCGACTTCACCAAACTTGAAGACTAGTAGCAGATGATCATTCTGTGCCATGGCGGTGGAGGTCTGCGGGGGGAGGGGAATGGGAGGCGAACAGTAAAGCCTCCCGTATTAAACAGCGGCTCGGGCGCCATTAATGGAGAGGAAGGCGGGTGGCCATGGAAGTCAAAGGGCTCGCTTCCCAGTGAGCTTGTGCAGCATATAGCTCGCACACTTCTTGGTGAGCCTGCACATTGGAGGACATCTTGCACACCTCTCGGTCAGCCTGCGCATCGGACTACGCTCGCACGCCTCCCGTTCAGTCATTCTCAAGCAGCTGTCCGCATGGCACCTCCTACAGCCATTAAAACCAAGACAAGTGGCGTCACGTGAATGGTTAACAGAACACACATGATTTGAAATATACAAACATTTGAGATATTAAAGTGACAGATATTTTTTTCAAAATGCCTTTCTTGGCTATCATTATTCGAGTGCGCCTTCTCTCAAAATGGACACGAAAAATACCACATCATGTCGGGTGCCATTCCATGATAGCATGCCAAGTTTCATGAATTTCAGACGAGTTTAGGATTTACTAGAATTTAAAAACCAGGCATCTCAATGTTTTGTTGGCAATCAACGGTGCCCTGGTGTTTGAAATTCATTCCCATTTCTTGCATGGGACCTAAGCATGCACCCAAGTACACAGATTTGATTTTTCAACCAATTTATATGCACTGGAGCATGTGCATGTAGTTCAAATTTGAATTATGCACATAAATGCATTGAAAACTCAGTTAATGCATAAAAATCTCCAAAAGAACCCCCAAAAATCACAAAAAATGACACAACACTCCTGTTGTTCTATGTTGACACGAGAAAATTTTTGGAAGCAATAAGAGGCAGTGGATATCGTTTCGTCCCCAAAGGTTGGACGTTCCCTACCGAAACCATGATGCTTGTTGTGAGAAGCTCTGGCTTGTGAGAAGCATATACCCAAACCTGCCCCAAACGGAACAAAAATTTTACCACGGCATGTTGATGCCGCTCCATGAAAGCATGCCAAGTTTCTAGAATTTCAGACGAGTTTTGGATTTACTAGAATTTAGAAAACGAGGCATCTCAATGTTTTCCGGCAATCAACGGTGCCCAGGTGTTTGAAATTCATTCCCATTTCTTGCATGGGACCTAAGCATGCACCCAAGGACACAGATTTGATTTTTCAACCAATTTATATGCACTGGAGCATGTGCACGTAGTTCAAATTTGAATCATGCACATAAATGCATTGAAAACTCAGTTAATGCATTAAAATGTCCAAACGAACCCCGAAAAATCCCAAAAATTGACACAACACTCCTGTTGTTCTATATTGACATGAGAAATTTTTTGAAAGCAATAAGAGCCAATGGATATCGTTTCGTCCCCAAAGGTGGGATGTTCCCTACCGAAACCATCATGCTTGTTGTGAGAAGCTCTGGTTTGTGATAAGCAAATACCTGAACCTGCCCCAAATGGGACAAAAAATTTAACACGGCATGTTGATGCCACTCCATGGTAGCATGCCAAGTTTCATGAATTTCAGACGAGTTTTGGATTTAGTAGAATTTAAAAACCAGGCATCTCAACATTTCACCGTCAATCAACAATGCCCTGGTGTTTGAATTTCATTCCCATCTCTTGCATGGGACCTAGAAATTCACCCAAGGACACAGATTAGATTTTTCGACCAACCTTAGTGCATTGGAGGATGTGCATGTAGTTCAAATTTGAATTATGCACATAAATGCATTGAAAAGATAGTTAATGCATAAAAATGTCAAAACGAACCCCAAAAAATCCCAAAAATTGACACAACACTCCTGTTGTTCTATGTTGACATGAAAAAAAATATGATAGCAATAAGAGGCAATGGATATCATTTCGTCCCCAAAGGTGGGACGTTCCCTACCGAAACCATCATGCTTGTTGTGAGAAGCTCTGGTTTGTGAGAAGCATATACCCGAACCTGCCCCAAATGGGACAAAATTTTTAACACGGCATGTTGATGCCGCTCCATGATATCATGCCAAGTTTCATGAATTTCATATGAGTTTTGGAATTACTAGAATTGAAAAACCAGGCATCTCAACGTTTTGTCGGCAATCAACAGTGCCCTGGTGTTTGAATTTCATTCCCATCTCTTGCATGGGACCTAGAAATTCACCCAAGGACACACATGTGATTTTTCAACCAACCTTAGTGCATTGGAGCATGTGCTTGTCGTTCAAATTTGAATTATGCACATAAAATGCCTAGAAAACCAAGTTAATGCATAAAAAGGCCAAACGAACCACGAAAAATTCCAAGATTGAACACAACACTCCTGTTGGTCTATCTTGACAATAGAAAATTTTTGAAAGCAATAAGAGGCAACGGATATCGTCCCGTCCCCAAAGGTGGTACGTTCCCTATCGAAACCATCATGCTTGTTGGGAGAAGCTCTGGTTTGTGAGAAGCTTATACCCGAACCTGCCCCAAATGGGACAAAATTTTCACCATGGCATGTTGATGCCGCTCCATGATAGCGTGCCAAGTTTCATGAATTTCAGACGAGTTTTGGATTTACTAGAATTTAAAAACTAGGCATCTCAACATTTTGCCGGTAATCAACAGTGCCATGGTGTTTGAATTTCATTCCCATCTCTTGCATGGGACCTAGAAATTCACCCAAGGACACACATGTGATTTTTCAACCAACTTTGGTGCATTGGAGCATGTGCTTGTAGTTCAAATTTGAATTATGCACATAAAATGCCTAGAAAACCCAGTTAATGTATTAAAAAGACCAAACGAACCCCAAAAAATTCATTCCCATTTCTTCCATGGGACCTAAGCATGCATTGAAGGACACAAATTTGATTTTACACTCAATTTGTATGCACCGGAACATGTGCCTGTAGTTTAATTTTGAATTGTGCACCTGAAATGGCTAGAAAACAAGTTTAATGTACGAAATGTCCAAACGAACCTTGAATAATTCCAATTCTTTTACGACACACATAAATTTGCATGTTCACTGCAGATAAAAGGTCTAGCAATTCAAACACCGTCCATTGCGGCTGTGACCCCATTTTGTAATTCAAATCAAGTAGATACCACACAGTTTATTCTCACCAACCGTGTGAGATGTAGTAAAAAATATCTTGGAGCACCGTCCGTGTATAGTATGCCTACGGCTTACGCGAGAAGGTGCGTCAGCTACAGTCCACTGCCGGCGTGTCTAGCACACTAGCTCGCTCCCCCAAAACTCCCGCCTCTGCATTCCTCGCATTCTCGAAAATATCTACCGCCTAGAAGGTTTTAATGTTTGATGGCACACGATTAGTATGTGCGGACCGTGTGCGATGTCTGTTACTCCCGCTCTGCTTCAGTCCCTTGATTCAAATTTTCAGTAGCCCCGGCATTTTACTCCCGCCTCTGCATCCCTCGCAATCTCAAAAATATCTGCTCGCCCTTGATCCAAATTTTCAGTAGCCCTGCCTTGTTACTCCCACCTAGTAAAATTTTCAGTTGCCGCAGTATTTCCTCAAACACAACTGCTACCTCTTGAGCATTGCGTTGGTTTTCACTTGAAGAGGAAAGGGTGATGCATCAAAGTAGTGTAAGTATTTCCCTCGGTTTTTGAGAACCAAGGTATCAATCAAGTAGGAGACTACACGCAAGTCCCTCGTATCTACACAAAAAAGAAGAAGCTCGCAACCAACGTGATAAAGGGGTTGTCAATCCCTTCACGGTCACCTACGAGAGTGAGATCTGATAGAGATAATAATAAGATAAATATTTTTGGTATTTTTATGATATAGATTGAAAGTAAAGATTGCAAAATAAAATAGATTGAAAACTTATATGATAAAAGATAGACCCAGGGGCCATAGGTTTCACTAGTGGCTTCTCTCAAAATAGCATAAGTATTACGGTGGGTGAACAAATTACTGTTGACAATTGATAGAAAAGTGCAAAATTATGAGAATATCTAGGCATGGATCATGTATATAGGCATCACGTCCGTGACAAGTAGACCGAAACAATTCTGCATCTACTACTATTACTCCACACATCGACCGCTATCCAGCATGCATCTAGAGTATTAAGTTCATAAGAACAGAGTAACGCATTAGGCAAGATGACATCATGTAGAGGGATAAACTCAAGAAATATGATATAAACCCCATATTTTTATCCTCAATGGCAACAGTACAATATGTGCCTTGCTGCCCCTGCTGTCACTGGGAAAGGACACTGCAAGATTGAACCCAAAGCTAAGCACTTCTTCCATTGCAAGAAAGATCAATCTAGTAGGCCAAAGCAAACTGATAATTCGAAGAGACTTACAAAGATAACCAATCATACATAAAAGATTTCAGAGAAGAATCAAATATTGTTCATAGATAAACTTGATGATAAACCCACAATTCATTGGATCTCGACAAACACACCGCAAAAAGAGTTACATCAAATAGATCTCTAAGAAGATCGAGGAGAACATTGTATTGAGATCCAAAGAGAGAGAAGAAGCCATCTAGCTAATAACTATGGACCCGAAGGTCTGTGGTAAACTACTCACACATCATCGGAGAAGCTATGGTGCTGATGTAGAAACCCTCCGTGATCGATTCCCCCTCCGGCGGAGCTCCGGAAAAGGCCCCAAGATGGGATCTCTTGGGTACAGAAGGTTGCGGTGGTGCAAATAGAGTGTCTTGGTGCTCCTGGATGTTTTCGGTGTACATGGATATATATAGGAGGAAGAAGTAGGTCGGTGGAGCTGCGAGGGGCCCACGAGGGTGGGGGCGCGCCCAGGGGGGCAGGCGCGCCTCCCTGCCTCGTAGGTCCCTCGTTTCTTTCTTGACGTCCACTCCAAGTCCCCTGGATCACATTTGTTCCAAAAATAACTCTCCCGAAGGTTTCATTCTGTTTGATATTCCTTTTCTGCGAAACACTGAAATAGGCAAAAAACAGCAATTTGCACTGGGCCTTGGGTTAGTAGGTTAGTCCCAAAAATAATATAAAAGTGTATAATAAAGCCCATTAACATCCAAAACAGATAATATAATTGCATGGAACAATCAAAAAATATAGATACATTGGAGACGTATCAACAACCTCCGCTCACACAGACACACACAACCCTCGAAACCATTGGTAGGTCGCCGCCATCGTCGGCGCCTCCCTCCTCAACATATGCATGTGTGCCGGGGAGCTCGAGTAGCCAATGGCCAAAATAGGTTTATCACGGCCTTTTCGCCCGACGCCGGCGAGGTGGCCGCCAAGGTGTCCCCGTCGTCCTTCACGGGCCCGATTCGCCGTCGCCAGTCCCCGATCCGCCCACCACCGTGCCCATACGCCGGTTTGAGGACTTCCCCGTCCTCCCCTGGACCCGACAGCCGACGAAGTCCTACTTTGGGGTCCGGAAGCAGTGGTGGGGGACGTGGGTCACCGAGATTACAAATCGAGAGACCCACACCCACCGGTGGCTCGGTAGCTTCCAGACGGCCGAGCTCGTGGCCATGGAGTACGACCGCTGGCAGGTCCGCTACCACGGTGCGGTGGCTAGGCTCAATTTCCCCTTCGGCACACGTTCGGTCCACCTCGTTCCGCCAGAGCCAGGGGTGGTGAGCTTGGCTATGGCGCGGGAGGACCGCGAGGCGTGGGAGCGTCTCGAGGCTAAGGCCGCCGACAAGGCCTACATGCAAGAGCTCCGCCGGAAACACCCGGAGCTCGTGGAGGCAGAGCGGGCCATCTTTGCCGGCATGGAGGGCGGTGAGGTTATCGTGCTCTCCTCCGATGACGAGGTCGAAGGCAGTGAGGACGACGGCGCGGAGGGCGGCGAGGTTATCGTACTCTCCTCTGATGACGAGGTCGAAGGCAGCGGCGACGGCGGGACGGAGGGCGTCGAGGTGTGCCCCGAGGACGAGGAGATCGACGTCGACGAGTAGAGGAGTGCCTTCCCCAATGACCCCGGTGATGGTACTGGCCCGGACCCGGCTCGCGGCACACTATACATGACGAGGAAGGATTGGCTCGACCTCTACTTCGACCGAAAGTAGTTTAGCTTAGTTTAAATTTATGTTTTATGTTCAGTTATGCAAAACTATCTATGTTTATGTTTGAATGCATGCTACTTTCGGTTAAACCTGCTTTGAACTTGATCAAATTGAAGTTTACAACCTTAAGTTTAGGGGATCGACTAAAAAGGCCAAAATTTGTTGAATATATATATCCACTAAGGGTTTTAGTCCTTTAACTTTTTAAGGATCGCCTAGAGATTTCCTTACAACTTGTTTATTTCAGTTCTTCACAACGTGATGCTCTATATGTGCAACTATTTGCTGTGCAGTTCAATTTCATCAATAACAGTTTCAACAATACCACTATGAATTATGATATTTGGTTGTTGTTAAGGATATTGTGATTAACATGCCTTTTCGTTTTTCTATTGTTGTTTAGCAACATGCATTGTACTGAATGACTAAATATGCAATCTTAGGCTACATAGCAACAAGGAAGAGTGTTACCTTAATGTTCGGATGATGTCAAGATATACATGTAATAAAATCTTATATGATGGGATGGATGGAGTGTTGTACTACATCATTTTTCAATTGTTGTTTAGCTTCTAATATTAACTTGGTGCTTTTAGGTACATATATCATTGCCAAAGATCCACACTTCGACCCTTTCTGCGTATGGGGCAATGAGATATTCATGAACCAGCATCAAGTGAGGAAACTGATAAAGATTGTTACTAAAATGGGTCAAAAGATGTCAATCAAACTATTTGTTTACACTTTATGCAAGACAACAGTGAACTGCAGGATGGTAAGTAAGAACCCTGTAGCCTTCTTTTTACTGCCCGTAATGAGTTGTGTTAGATGACAATATCTGAATCGTTTTTCTTTTGCAGTCGATCCTGAAGCAGTTTACTCAAGATTACCTCTCAAGCTACATGATTGGCAGCCGACCATCACAAGGGGTTGGACTAGAGTCCTGCATGCCTTCTGCATCCAGGAGAGCACAATAGATGTCTGTCGCCTCTTTCTTTACCATCTGTAATAGTACCAGTATAGAACCCTAGTACATCATTCTTTATTTGGTGCGTCTGTAATTCTTAAACATATGTACCTGTGAATCGAATAATGCATTGGTTGTTTGAACCTGATGGATATGAATAAAGCTATATCCTACTTTCAAGTTTAAATTAGGTACAATTTTAAGTAGCAGCAATTAAATTAGGGCAAAATTACATTGTTCAGGTCATTACGGCACACACGGTTGGTAAAACACAAACGTTTGCGATATACACCATAATCCGAGACGGTTCACAGAGAGGAAACTTGTGCAAGCAAGCAGACGGTTGTCGTTTGCAAAGCGTGTGTGATGTCAGACACTATCACATACGGTGCGGGAAAACTAAATGTGTGTGATTGTCTACCTATCATACACGGTTTATAATCATGAACTATTTGTGATGTGCCAGGCATCGTAAATCTCCTGTGCCTAGAATCTGCCTAGAAAACTTCCGTGCCTGGAATCTTCCTGGTTTTAGGCAGAACCACAAAACTCTGACTGCGATGGCAATGCAAGCACAAACGAGTCGCAAGGATGAAGCGTTTGGGATATTCGAGATATCGGAAACAGTTATACAGGGACAACTGTATGCATCAAGGCTCCCTATCCCCGATAGTTTCTGGGTCATGTGGGAAGGTGATGTCTACTACACAACCTTCTTCTTATAAACGTTGTTGGGCCTCCAAGTGCAGAGGTTTGTAGGACAGTAGAAAATTTCCCTCAAGTGGATGACCCAAGGTTTATCAATCTGTGGGAGGCATAGGATGAAGATGGTCTCTCTCAAACAACCCTGCAACCAAATAACAAAGAGTCTCGTGTGTCCCCAACACACCCAATATAATGGTAAATTGTATAGGTGCAGTAGTTCGGTGAAGAGATGGTGATACAAGTGCAATATGGATGATAGATATGGGTATTTGTAATCTGAATATAAAAACAGTAAGGTAATAAGGTAACTAATGATAAAAATGAGCACAAATGGTATTTTCAATGCTAGGAAATAAGGCCTAGGGTTCATACTTTCACTAGTGCAAGTTCTCTCAACAATAATAACATAATTGGATCATATAACTATCCCTCAACATGCAACAAAGAGTCACTCCAAAGTCACTAATAGCGGAGAACAAATGAAGAGATTATGGTAGGGTATGAAACCACCTCAAATTTATCCTTTCTGATCGATCTATTCAAGAGTCCGTAGTAAAATAACCTGAAGCTATTATTTCCGTTCGATCTATCCTAGAGTTCGTACTAGAATAACACCTTAAGACACAAATCAACCAAAACCCTAATGTCACCTAGATACTCCAATGTCACCTCAAGTATCCGTGCGTATGATTATACGATATGCATCACACAATCTCAGATTCATCTATTCAACCAACACAAAGTACTTCAAAGAGTGCCCCAAAGTTTCTACCGGAGAGTCAAGACGAAAACGTGTGCCAACCCCTATGCATAGGTTCATGGGCGGAACCCGCAAGTTGATCACCAAAACATACATCAAGTGGATCAATAGAATACCCCATTGTCACCACGGGTATCCCACACAAGACATACATCAAGTGTTCACAAATCCTTAAAGACTCAATCCGATAAGATAACTTCAAAGGGAAAACTCAATCCATTACAATAGAGTAGAGGGGGAGAAACATCATAAGATCCAACTATAATAGCAAAGCTCGCGATACATCAAGATCATGCCACCTCAAGAACACGAGTGAGAGAGAGAGAGAGAGATCAAACACATAGCTACTGGTACATACCCTCAGCCCCGAGGGAGAACTACTCCCTCCTCGTCATGGAGAGCGTCGGGATGATGAAGATGGCCACCGGAGAGGGATTCTCCCCTCCGACAGGGTGCCAGAACGGGTCTAGATTGGTTTTCGGTGGCTACGGAGGCTTCTGGCGGTGGAACTCCTGATCTATTCTGGTCCTTGAAGTTTTTAGGGTATATGGGTATGTATAGGAGGAAGAAGTACGTCGGTAGACCTCCGGGTTGTCCACAAGGCAAGGGGGCACGCCCAGGGGGTTGGGCGCGCCCCCCACCCTCATGGGCAGCCCGGGACTCTTCTGGTCCATCTCTGATACTCCGTGGGCTTCTTCTGGTCCAAAAATAAGTTCCGTGAAGTTTCAGGTCAATTGGACTCCGTTTGATTTTCCTTTTCTGCGATACTCTAAAACAAGGAAAAAATAGAAACTGGCACTGGGCTCTAGGTTAATAGGTTAGTCCCAAAAATCATATAAAACAACATATAAATGCATATAAAACATCCATGGTTGATAATATAATAGCATGAAACAATCAAAAATTATAGATACGTTGGAGACGTATCAGAAGGACCCCCCTATCGCCCACACTCACTTGGCGACGGTTCCATATGCCGTCGCGGAAAGGGGTTAAAAACCGTTTGTTTAGGATCAACGCGCACCAGTGGTTTTTACTCATACCAACTACTTTCGAATTTGAAGGATCCAATTGAAACTCCAATGGCGCAACAGGTATGTTTTAAACCTATTTCTTTAACTAGATTGTTCTTCTAACTTCTTTCTCTATGTAGATTTGAGTTTCAGTTGTATAAATAGGTATGTTCTCATGTGATGCACATTACAAGTGTTGCCAATGCTGTGTAGTTTCTCACACTTATATTCTGTCTATGTGGTTGTGTCTTAAAAATATATGAGTTGAACTGTGTCTCTATCTTGATTTCGCAACATAATCTAGGACGATATGGACAATACAGTGACCATAGTACATAGATATATGTTTGTTTCATGTTGTTATCCTGTCAACCTTACTACTAAACTGGTTTACCAAAATGAGTTTTGTACACTACATGCTAAACATGTGATGTGTCTGCTTGTTTCTCTTTTAGTATGCGAACAGAGTATTGGAGAAGCGCACCCCACTATGCAGTGGTAGAGAAAGTAATGCAGATAAGGTTCAAGATAGTGAGACAACCCTGTTGGTCTCCAAGAAAGGTGATAAAAACGATGTTGTAGATAGTGAGAAAACCCCACAGTCATGTGTTGATGTAGTGTTCGAGTTACTAGTCAGTACCGCTGGCACAAGCTCTTCGAACTCGCTTCCTGAATCACTTCGGCTTCTTCAGTCTCAGCTACAAGCTAAAAGGCGTCAGTTAGTTGTGCTGCGGCAAGAAGCCGACAGACTGAGGAAGTCCCTGCAGAATTCAGATGCATACTTTCTTGTGCAAAAGCAAACGTTGGAGGATTTAAGCGCCAAACAAGAGGAAGTTAATAAGCTTGCTAAGCATCTTGCCAGCATTATGGGTACCCAGGATATTGTTTCTTGAGCTCTTCTGAAGTGGTTTCAGTTCTGGACTTGTTTTGCTGTGGCATTTATTTGCATTGGTCGCCAACTTTGACAACCAGTGTATGTGATATGCTACTTTGTTCCCTATATTTGCACTAGTGGCAAACTTTGATGCCTAGTGGATGTAATATGTGTAATAGCCATGATAGCCTAGCGTAAGTTGCTTGCTTATTTACTTCCTTGTTGTCTTATTTATTTCTTTGCTTGTAGTCAGTGCAGTTCTTTTTCCGCGGTTTGCTAGTGGCCGCAATAACCTATTTTTTAAAACTGGACCAGAATAACCATGGGCTACATATTTACTATAGTGACCCTGGGCGTCCTACGTGCCGCAGGAACAATGGGCCTTCTACGGGCCGTAGAAACAATGGGCCTTCTACAGGCTGTATCATTGATTGGCCAAACATGGGCCAATAATGGACCGCATTACATGCTTTAAACGGGCTAGAGTTGGAATCGTCCGTTCATGGGTCAACCATAATGGGTCGTCATTAATCGGCCATATTTGAGGATGCTATGAAAATGACCCAAAGGATTAACGGGCCACAAATGGGCCAACTGTAACCACGGGCTGAATTTGGCCCACAAGCAGAAAGGCCAGTAACAGGCCCTAAGTAACCGAATGCTGGAAATGAGCCAAATAATAAATGGGCCCTGAGAAGGCCGAAAGATAACATGGGCTTGAAACAACCCAATGGAATAATGGGCCGTTAATGGGTCTAAAGTGATATACTGTTCATTATGGGCCAGTTTCACCATAGGCCATTAATGGGCCAAGAGTTACAGAGTGCATCATATGGGCCGAAAGACGTCATGGGCCATACATGGGCCGGAAGTTACAACGGGCTGGAATCATATTGGACGGCCCAGATGACGCTACTGGGCCTAATACGGATAGGCCATTGTGTTAGCGGGTTGTAAATGGGCTACATGCGAATAGGCCGTTAACAGGCTTTCCATGGGCCGAACCGCTATCTTTTGATCAAGTCAAACGGGCCGGCCTTTTCACAGGAATGGGCCTCTGTTGGGCCGTGCCACGTGTCGACGTATCATCGATGCCTTCTGTCCAATGAGTGGATGACATATGTCCCAACGGTGAGTCGACACATGTTTCCTCCAGCCAATGATGATTTTACACATGGAAAATCCCCATTGGTGTGGGCTGCTAACGGGTTATCGGATCCAAACAGGAACCCGATAGCTTAACGGCGACCCGTTACGGTGGATGCCACATCTCGATTACCCTTGACGAAAGCACTTCCATGACGCGTCATTTATCGTCATGGAAGTGAACACTTCCGTGATGATAATGTTGGTATTGTCATGGAACACTTCTACGACAACACATGTATGACTATCTTGATTATGTCATAATATCGTCATGGATGTACATGCATGACGAAAAATGTGACCTACTGTGACAAACATATATCAGCACGGAAGTGTATTTCTTTGTAGTGCTTATGGTTGTCACTTTATTGTATTAAATGCAAACGCCATGTAATTGCTTTACTTTATCACTATGTGTTAGCGATAGTTGTAGAAGCAATAGTTGGCGAGATGACCACGACACTACGATGGAGATCAAGGTGTCAAGCCGGCGAAGATGGGGATCATGACGGTGCTTTGGAGATGGAGATCAAAGGCACAAGATGATGATGGCCATATCATGTGATTGAATGTGATGTTTATCTTTATGCATCTTATTTTGCTTAGTACGGCGGTAGCATTATAAGATGATCCCTCACTAAAATTTCAAGGTATAAGTGTTCTCCCTGAGTATGCACCATTGCGACAGTTCGTCCTGCTGAGACACCACGTGATGATCGGGTGTGATAAGCTCTACGTTCACATACATCAGGTGCAAGACAGTTTTGCACATGCGGAATACTCGGGTTAAACTTGACGAGCCTAGCATGTACAGACATGGCCTCGGAACACTGGAGACTGAAAGGTCGAACGTTGTCGGATTTCGGGTTCCGGCAGACCCTTGAGGTTCGAACACTGGGGTGCGCGCGGAGATTTCGCCTCCTACCTACCTGCACCCCTCCGCCATGCTAGGATCTAAACTATGGAAAGAACGACACAAGAGACACAAGGTTTATACTGGTTCGGGCCACCGTTGTGGTGTAATACCCTACTCCAGTGTGTGGTGTGGTGGATTGCCTCTTGGGCTGATGATGATGAACAATACAAGGAAGAACAGCCTCGCGAGGGTCTGTTCTTGGCTGGGGCGATGAACTGCTCGGAGGAGTTCAGTCACCTTTCTCTCTCTCTCTCTCTCTCTCTCTCTGCTTCCCACCAACCGACCGATCGACCCCCTCTAACGAGCCTCTTCCTTCCAACCTCTCAACCAACTGGCCCCCTTGCTCTGTGGGTGGCTGGTCCTATTTATAGAGGCCCTGGTCCTCTTCCCAAATATCGAGCAGGAAGGGAGCCAACAATGGCGGGCTAATTTGAAGGGGGACAGCAAGTATCAGCTATCCTGACAAAAGTAGTCTTCGCCTGCGCAAAGCTCTGGTGATGACGCCGTCTTGGGCTCCACGGTGACCTCCATCTCATAGTCCTCCTGGTCTTGGTCTCGTTGCACCGAAATGGCAACCTTTGCCTGATGCCTTGGTACTCCGCGGCTGCGCTTGCCCCCTTTGCACCAAAGAGGAAAGGAGGACGCTGCGCGGGCTGGCGCCCGCCTGGCGCCCTTGGTCGTCATGGCTTGCGCCATGTGCACCTCGTGAGGTACCCCGCCTTGATCTCTCCGCCTCCTCGTGAGCCATCCTGACGAGGCCGTGCCTGAGGAAGCTCCGCGTCGTCCGCCCCGCGAGGCTTGGCCCCTCGCGAGGGTCTTGGGTTTGTATTGGTGAAGATGGGCCGTGCTGGGACCCCTTTGAGCCACGCCACAGGCCGCAGGCAGGCAAGTCTGGGGACCCCCGTTCCCAGAACACCGACAGTAGCCCCCGGGCCCAAGGCGCGCCCGGACTTGGCTGTGCTGGGAGGCAGAAGGGCAAGAGTGAAGCGCCGCGGGCCCTAACAGCCTGCGGCCTTGGACGCCGCGTGGCAGTTAACTGGACGTGGGCGCCTCCACTTCCCCATGTCGCCTCGGCAATTGCACGGATTGGACAAGTCCCTGCATGCAAAACGGGTTAGGATTACCTGTGATCGTGGGGGTCGGCGGTTGGCCTTCGCCGGCTATAAGTACGGAACGGCGCGCGCCCTTCCAGTCCATCCCTCCTTGCTTCTCCTTTTTCCCGATTCTTGCTCCATCTTGCCGCGATGGCTCCGATCCGCCGGTTCTCGACGACAGAGAAGGGAAAGGCTCCCCGAGAGGGACCAGACCCACTCCCGCCGAAGAAACGGCTTGTCCACCATGGCCCGGACGAGGGGGCCCTTCAGGTGGTGTCGAGGCCTTGGGGCGAGCGGGCGCCGCAGGGGTTCCCGCTTCCATTGTATGCCCATGTCGAGGGCCCCGAAGGAGCTGATGCTGACCGCCACGGGCGGCGCCGCCGTCAGCGCCGACGGGTCACGAAGTTGTGGGTCGTCCCCCCTGGGGTCCACACCGAGGGCTCATCCCAAGAGTTCGTGCTCCACATCGCCATTCCTCTTCAGTCTTGGATCCGCCTGCCTCCCTTCTTCGCCTCCATCATCCCGCAGGGGGAGCCCCTAGAGCTCTAGCTGCAGCACGCCGGCTGCAGCACCCTCGTGACCGAGGAAGAGGTCACGGTCGTTGCCCCAGGCGAGGTCTACATGACTCGAGGCTGGAGAGAGATCGCCCGGGTTTGCAGGACAAGGGGCGTCTTCGCGATCCACTTGGACTACGATGGTGCTTCGGTGATGCTCTTCAAGGTCTTCGATGTGAGCGGGCGCCGGCTGGAGTGCTGCCCCAGTGAAGGTGGCCAGGGCCCTGCTGCGACGAGGACTGGGCTCGCCAACCGCTCCCTTGGCGGCTCCTCAGGCGGTGGAGATGTCGGAGGTTCTAGTGACTCCGGCGAGCCCTTCGCGACTCCGGAGACGAGCGACGACAGCTACGAGCCCCCGAGCCGGCGCTGCTCCTGGAGCAGGGCGGGCTCGTCAGGCCGCCGCCGACTCTGATCTGGATGGGGTTGGCGTCGATGCTTGACGGCCCACTGTTGATGATGGCGTCTTTTGTAAGGATGCACGTAGTTTGCGTCTCTTCAGGATCTGTTCCCTGCGAGGAACCAAAAACGCGCCCCGTGGGGGCTTGTAAGGTGCATGTGATCCTGTTTTGTTAATATAACCCTTGTCGTAGAATTGCGCGAGTTGCTCATCCCATCTTAGCTCGGTCCTCCCTTTCGAACCTCACGAGGGCTTGGTGCTCTGCGCCGACAGGTCCCAGTCCCAAGGCGGCTTCAGCCGTCGCTGGTATGCCAGGTCGCGATGCCATGGTCAAGGCCAGGAGGTGAGCGACCCGGAGTCCGGTAAGAGCCCCTGAGTCGCGATGCTCAGGAGGTCCCCTTTGGCGCCCAAGCAGCCGTCGCTTGGTGAGAAAGGAGAGCGGAGTCACTAACAAGGGATAGCATTAGGTGCGGGGATGGTGCCACGGTAGCTGGTGCTTTCGGGTGATGACTTATCTCGAGGACCAGGGGCCGCTCTCTGGTGTGTCGCCGGGTCTGTGCTTCGGCAGGCGCGAGGTTGCTCGGCGAGGTCCGCGTGTGTCTCTCCCCTCTCGCCTTTGCTCCCCTTTCTGCTCTACGTCCTCAGGTCCCGGCCCTCGAGCGAATCTCAGCTGTCGCTGGTATGCCAGGTCGCGATGCCGTGGTAAAGGCCAGAGGGTGAGGGCTGGAGAGCCAGTAAGAGCCCTAAGTTGCGATGCTCAGGTACCCCCCCCCCTTAACGTGCAAGCGGTTCGCGCGGACGAGAGCGAAGGAGACACAGCAAGAGCCTCGCCTGACGCAGCTCCTTCAGGAGGTCCTGTAGGTCCATCATAGAAAAAGCAAGGGGTTGCCATAACAATTGACGATCAGCCGTTGGTTGCTTCCGAGGGGTAGTGAGGCATTGAAGGCTTGACGAGGTGATGCTATGCGGGGCTGCCGCGGCCAGAGCTCAGCCATCCAGGTTTGTCGGTGTTGCAGGGACGGACCCATGCGCAAGCATCGTGCCGTTTGGGAGCAGCTCCGTTAGTTGGCGTCAGCTGAGCAGGCAACTAGGTAAAACACATTAGCCGCGAAGGAGTGGATTTGTTCAAATAGATGCTGGGAATGCAGAGATCACTGGGTCAGGACCGAGCGACTTGGGGGTGATGCAGCCCGAGGGGCGCCCCCAACAAGGTAAGCTAACGACATGGAATAAAGAAGGGGATACACACCTCAGGGACGGACCCACGCGGCCTGGGAATAATGCAGCCCTGGGGGCGCTCCCAGCTGGAAGTAAAACTCGAAAGATGTCACCTGATGATGTTGAGGACGAAGGGGTGTTGGTGTAGCAAACTCGGTGGGCTGCAGAAGCCGATCCTCATGAGCCCCCAGGCCCAGGGGCCTCGGGAGGCTCCGGAAGTGTTGGAGGCTCCTCGCGGACCATCTCCATCTCCGCCAGGGCTGTGGAACGCCTGGCCTCTTGCGCCTCCGTGATGCCCCTCATGAGGCGCTGGTACGCGTCAGCCACGCTCGGCAAGCCGTAAGGCATGCGAACATAGCTGTGGGGTGGACCTCCGCAGCGCCCCATTCGCGAGGGCCAGAGGCGCTCCAGGGAGGCGACTCGGTTGAGCCCTGGTACGTCGATGCAGACGCGCAGCCCGCCATCCTCGCCTGGATGGGGAGCCACTGCTGGTAGGCGGCGGCCGCCTTTCATGACTCTTGACTCATGTAGCTCCTGAACGGCCTTGCTGACGAACTCCTGAGGGTCTGGATCTCCTTACCTTGCTCCTTCTCGAGGAAACGTACTTCAAAACACGCCTCCAGGTGGTGCCCAAGCGCCTCCCTCGTGACCCTAGCTAGGTCGGTGGCCCTCCAGGGGAGAGCCCCCGAGCCCTGCCTGAGGAGGGCGTCGGGCGCGCTTTCCTATGCGATGGAAGGAGGTTCCCCCTGGGCAGGCACGGGCCCAGAGGGGCCTGCCTCCTGAGGGGCCGGGCCGGACGATGTCTTCTTCTTCTTGGGGGCGGCCTCGGAAGCCTCCTGCTTCCGCGATCCGGGTCTTCCAGTGATGCGGCCTGAAAGGCTCGTTCCAGGGAACACACCGCGTCCTTCTCTTCGCAGGGCACCGTGATGACTTCGCCGCTTCCTGGCATCTTGAGGACGTTGTAGCCGTGGTGATTTACGGCCATGAACTTGGCCAGCGCTGGGTACCCAAGGATGGCGTTGTACGGCAGGCGAATTTGAGCGACGTCGAAGTCGATGAGCTCGGTGCGGTAGTTGTCGCGTGCCCCGAAGGTGACAGGGAGGCGGACCTGCCCGATCGGGACCATGGAGCCGTCGGTGATACCGGAGAAAGGCTTGGTTGGCTAAAGCTGGCTGTATGGCACTTGGAGGTTGTTGAATGTCTCCACGGATAGGACGTTGAGCCCTGCCCCGCCATCGATGAGGGTCTTGGTGACCACCACGTTGCTGATGATTGGGGAACAAAGCATCGGGAGGACTCCGGCCGTAGCCGCACACTTGAGCTGATCTGCTGAGCTGAACGTGATGGCGCACGCCGACCACCTGAGAGGGCGCGTGGCTTCGAGCCTGGGGAGGACTGTGTTCACTTCACGGGCGAACTGCTTGAAGATGCATTGAGAGGCTGGGGCTTGAGCCCCGCCCAGGATGCAGGCGATCGCGCGCGGCTCCTGGAAGCCCCCAGCCTCCTCGTCCTGGTGGCAGTCCTCGTTTCTCCTTGGCTACGGCGGCAGCGGTGGGAGGCCTGCGTTGCCTTGTGGGCGATCCTCGCGAGGCTGATCCCTCCAGCCTCCCTCGCGAGGCGGGTCTTGCCAGCGATCCTTGCGAGGTTGATTGCGCCACCCCTGGCGCGGGCCACGGTCTTCCCAGCGTCCTACGTTCCTTCCTCCTCCTCGGCCGTAGCCCCGGTCACCGCGATCAGGGCGACGGCCGATCCTTCCTTCACGCACGGCTCGGAGTTCTTGACATGTGTTGGTGTTGTGGGTGTGGAGGTCGTGGTACACATAGTACCGACTGCCCTTGGAAGGTTCGGGCTGATCTCTGCCCCGCTTGGTGTTTGGTTCTACCGCGAGCACGGCAGCCCCCTTGCGCTTCACATCCTTGGCCTTGAGCTTCTTCTCTTCTGGGTCTGCGGCAGGCAGCTCGAGGAGGGAGAGGCACCCTTCCTCAGCCCTGGCGCACTTGTTTGCCAAGTTGAACAGCTCCAAGGAAGTGCACAGGTCTTCATGCATCGCCAGCTCCTCCTTCATCTTGACGTCATGCACGCTGTCGGAGAAGGACGAGATAATGGCCTCTTTAGTCACCTTGGGAATCTTGAGGCGTGCGTTGTTGAAGCGCTGGATGTACTTCTGCAGGGTCTCCCCGGGTTGTTGCTTGATGCGGCGCATGTCGCTCACGGTGGGTGGCCGATCGCGAGTGCCTTGGAAGTTGGCGATGAAGCGGGTGCACATCTTGTCCCAGGAGGAGATTGTGCCTGGAGCCAGGTTCAGGAGCCAGGTGCGGGCCCCGTCCTTGAGCGCCATGGGAAACCAGTTCGCCATGACCTTCTCGTCTCCGTTGGCAGCTTCGATGCCCAGCTCGTAGAGCTGGAGGAACTCCGCAGGGTCGGCCGTGCCGTCGTAGCGAGGAGGCAGGTCTGGCTTGAACTTGCCGGGCCACGCGATGCTGCGTAGTTCGGTCGTGAAGGCGCGGCAGCCTGCTGTGGCCACGGGAGGCCTTGGGTGACGGAGAGCTTGGCCTTGCATGTCCCCACGCGCTGGAGCAGGAGGATGGTCGCGACGTGCTGGAGCAGGGAGCGCCCGGGCAGCTTCTGGCGGGAGAGGGACTTCTTGGCAGCTCTGTTCTTGCCGCGCTGGCACCTGATGAAGCGGGTTCCGCCCAGGGGCCACGCGCCTTGGAGCCATGGCATCTTCTTGAGGAGGAGGCGGCCGGGGCGCCGCCGGAGCCTCGTCGCCCGCGCGAGGCGGGGTGCGGTGCAGCGGAACGGACGGCGCAGGAGAGCCCCCTGCAGCGCGGACGAGCTCGGCGACGCGGTCGAGCCATTCGTCGTAGACGTCATCGATGGGACGGTAGTGTAGGAGCTCGATTGCTGCGATGAGTGCAGCCCGAGCCTCCATGGGCGCGCGGAGCGCGCGGGACGAAGATCCAGCCGGGGCGAGCTAGGGAGTTGCGGTGCGGCCGTCTTGCCGCACGGATGGATGCTGGGACGATGCTTGCTGCTCGTCCCCCGCCGGGCCGGTGGCGGCGTTGACGGCAGGTGACGGGGAACAGCGAGGACGCCCGCCGACAGGGGCCGCCTGGGCGACGCGGGAAGCAAGGGCGGCCCGGCGCTCCACGCGGGCCCGACGAGCGTCAGACATGAGCGTGATGGTCGGAGGAGAACGGGGTGGTGGAACACGAATTCCGGCGCACCCCTACCTGGCGCGCCAAATGTCGGATTTCGGGTTCCGGCAGACCCTTGAGGTTCGAACACTGGGGTGCGCGCGGAGATTTCGCCTCCTACCTACCTGCACCCCTCCGCCATGCTAGGATCTAAACTATGGAAAGAACGACACAAGAGACACAAGGTTTATACTGGTTCGGGCCACCGTTGTGGTGTAATACCCTACTCCAGTGTGTGGTGTGGTGGATTGCCTCTTGGGCTGATGATGATGAACAATACAAGGAAGAACAGCCTCGCGAGGGTCTGTTCTTGGCTGGGGCGATGAACTGCTCGAAGGAGTTCAGTCACCTTTCTCTCTCTCTATCTCTCTCTCTCTCTGCTTCCCACCAACCGGTCGATCGACCCCCTCTAACGAGCCTCTTCCTTCCAACCTCTCAACCAACCGGCCCCCTTGCTCTGTGGGTGGCTGGTCCTATTTATAGAGGCCCTGGTCCTCTTCCCAAATATCGAGCGGGAAGGGAGCCAACAATGACGGGCTAATTTGAATGGGGACAGCAAGTATCAGCTATCCTGACAAAAGTAGTCTTCGCCTGCGCAAAGCTCTGGTGATGACGCCGTCTTGGGCTCCACGGTGACCTCCGTCTCGTAGTCCTCCTGGTCTTGGTCTCGTTGCACCGAAATGGAAACATTTGCCTGATGCCTCGGTACTCCGCGGCTGCGCTTGCCCCCTTTGCACCAAAGAGGAAAGGAGGACGCTGCGCGGGCTGGCGCCCGCCTGGCGCCCTTGGTCATCATGGCTTGCATCACGTGCACCTCGTGAGGTACCCCGCCTTAATCTCTCCGCCTCCTCGTGAGCCAGCCTGACGAGGCCGTTCCTGAGGAAGCTCCGCGTCGTCCGCCCCGCGAGGCTTGGCCCCTCGCGAGGGTCTTGGGTTTGTGTTGGTGAAGATGGGCCATGCTAGGCCCCCCTTTGAGCCACGCTGCAGGCCGCAGGCAGGCAAGTCTGGGGACCCCCGTTCCCTGAACGCCGACAAACGTGAATCATATAGTAGATATGATCAACATAGAGATGTTCACCATTAAAAACTACTCCATCTCACATGATGATCGGGCATGGTTTAGTTGATATGGATCACATGATCATTTAGATGACTCGAGGGATGTCAATCTAAGTGGGAGTTCTTAAGTAATATGATTAATTGAACTTAATTTATCATGAACTTAGTCCTGATAGTTTTTTCATATCTATGTTGTGGATCAATCGCCCGTGCTACCGTTCCCTTGAATTTTAATGCGTTCCTAGAAAAAGCTAAGTTGAAAGATGATGGTAGCAACTACACGGACTGGATCCGTAACTTGAGGATTATCCTCATTGCTGCACAGAAGAATTATGTCCTTGATGCACCTCTAGGTGACAAGCCCCCTCCCGCTAATGTAGACGCTTTGAACGTCTGGCACACGCGGTATGATGACTACTCTATAGTTCAGTGTGCCATGCTCTACGTCTTAGAATCAGGAATTCAAAGACGTTTCGAGCGTCATGGACCATATGAGATGTTATAGGAATTAAATTTAATATTTCAAGAAAATGCTCGAGATGAGAGATATGAAGTCTCCAACAAGTTCTATAGCTGCAAGATGGAGGAGAATAGTTCTGTCAGTGAACACATACTTAGAATGTTTGGGCATCATAACCACTTGACTCAGCTGGGAGTTAATCTTCCGGATGATAGTGTTATTGACAGAGTTCTTCAATCACTGCCACCAAGCTACAAAGGCTTCATGATGAACTATAATATGCAAAGGATGGATAAGACAATTCCCGAGCTCTTCGTTATGCTCAAAGCTGCAGAGGTAGAAATTAAGAAGGAGCATCAAGTGTTGATGGTTAACAAGACAACTAGTTTCAAGAAAAAGGGCAAGGGAAAGAAGGGGAACTTCAAGAAGAATGGCAAGCAAGTTTTCACTCCCGGGAAGAGGCCCAAGTCTGGACCCAAGCCTGAAACTGAGTGCTTCTACTACAAAGGGACTAGTCACTAGAAGTGGAACTTCCCCAAGTATTTGGTGGATAAGAAGAATGGCGAAGTGGACAAAGGCATATTTGATATACATGTTATTGATGTGTACCTTACTAATGCTCGTAGTAGTGCCTGGGTATTTGATACTGGTTCTGTTGCTCATATTTGCAACTCGAAACAGGGGCTACAAATTAAACGAAGATTGGCTAAGGACGAGGTAATGATGCGCATCGGGAATGGTTCCAAGGTCGATGTGATCGCCTTCGGCATGCTACCTCTACATCTACCTTCGGGATTAGTTTTAGACCTGAATAATTTTTATTTGGTGCCAGCGTTGAGCATGAACATTATATCTGGATCTTGTTTGATGTGAGACGGTTATTCATTTAAATCAGAGAATAATGGTTGTTCTATTTATATGAGTAATATATTTTATGGTCATGCACCCTTGAAGAGTGGTCTATTTTTATTGAATATCGATGGTGGTGATACAGATATTCATAATGTTGATGCCAAAAGATGCAAAGTTGATAATGATAGTGCAACATATTTGTGGCACTGCCGTTTAGGTCATATTGGTGTAAAGCGCATGAAGAAACTCCATGCAAATGGACTTCTGGAATCACTTGATTATGAATCATTTGATGCTTGCGAACCATGCCTCATGGGCAAGATGACTAAAACTCCGTTCTCCGGAACAATGGAGCAAGCCACTGACTTATTGGAAATAATACATACCGATGTATGCGGTCTGATGAGTGTTGAGGCTCGCGGTGGGTATCGTTATTTTCTAACCTTCATAGATGAGTTGAGAAAATATGGGTATATCTACTTAATGAAACACAAGTATGAAACAGTTGAAAAGTTCACAGAATTTTAGATTGAACTGGAGAATTATCGTAACAAGAAATAAAGTTTCTACGATCTGATCGCGGAGGCGAATATTTGAGTTACGAGTTTGGTCTTCATTTAAGACAATGTGGAATAGTTTCACAACTCACGCCACCTGGAACACCACAGCGTAATGGTGTGTTCGAACATCGTAACCGTACTTTATTAGATATGGTGTGATCTATGATGTCTCTTACCGATCTACCACTATTATTTTGGGGTTATGCATTAGAGACAGCTGCATTCACTTTAAATAGGGCGCCATCTAAATCCGTTGAGACGACACCGTATGAACTGTGGTTTGGCAAGAAACCTAAGCTGTCATTTCTTAAAGTTTGGGGTTGTGATGCTTATGTGAAGGCAATATCTTTGTTGCTAAATCGGAGAAGTGCGTCTTCATAGGATACCCAAAAGAAAATGTTGGGTACACCTTCTATCACAGATCCGAAGGCAAGATCTTTGTTGCTAAGAATGGATCCTTTCTAGAGGAGGAGTTTCTCTCGTAAGAAGTGAGTGGGAGAAAACTAGAACTTGATGAGGTAATTGTAGCTTCTCTCATATTGGAAAGTAGCTCATCACAGAAATCAGTTCCAGTGATGCCTACACCAACTAGAGAGGAAGCTAATGATAATGACGATGAAACTTCAGATCAACTTACTACCGAACCTTGTAGGTCAACCAGAGCACGTTCCGCACCTGAGTGGTACGGTAATCCTGTTCTGGAAGTCATGTTACTAGACCATGACGAACCTACAAACTATGAGGAAGCGATGATGAGCCGAGATACCAATAAATGGCTTGAGGGCATGAAATCTGAGATAGGATCCATGTATGAGAACAAAGTATGGACTTTGGTTGACTTGCCCGATGATCAGCAAGCCATAGAGAATAAATGGATCTTCAAGAAGAAGACTGACGCTGATGGTAATGTTACTGTCTACAAAGCTCGACTTGTTCTAAAAGGTTTTTGACAAGTTCAAGGAGTTGACTACGATGAGACTTTCTCACCCGTAGTGATGCTTAAGTATGTCTGAATCATATTAGCAATTGCCGCATTTTATGATTATGAAATCTGGCAAATGGAGGTCAAAACTGCATTCCTTAATGGATTTATCAAAGAAGAGTTGTAGATGATGCAACCAGAAGGTTTTGTCGATCCTAAAGGTGCTAACAAAGTGTGCAAGCTCCAGCGATCCATTTATGGACTGGTGCAAGCCTCTCGGAGTTGGAACACACGCTTTGATAGTGTGATCAAAGCATATGGTTTTATACAGACTTTTGGAGAAGCCTGTATTTACAAGTGAGTGTGAGCTCTGTAGCATTTCTAATATTATATGTGGAAGACATATTGTTGATTGGAAATGATATAGAATTTCTGGATAGCATAAAAGGATACTTGAATAAGAGTTTTTCAATGAAAGACCTTGGTGAAGCTGCTTATATATTGGGCATCAAGATCTATAGAGAGAGATCAAGATGCTTAATTGGACTTTCACAAAGCACATACCTTGATAAAGTTTTGAAGAAGTTCAAAATGGATCTGCCGGGGTTTCTGATCCACGGGCACCTATGGGACCGGCGGACCGGGTCCCTTTTGGTTCGGCGGGGGGCGGAGGTTGCGCAAAGAGCATATCGAGGCGAAGCAAGCGGGCGGTTGGTCGTGCGAGGAGTAAATCGAGGCGAAGCACGCGAGCGATTTACCCAGGTTTGGGCCGCACGGATGCGTAAAACCCTACTCCTGCTTTGTGGATTGGTATTGATTTCTAGCTCGGGAGCGAGCGTGAGTGTGTGGAATTGCTGAACCTCGTGAGAGCTCTCGAGATGGCCGACCCCCACTACGTTGCACACGGGCCTCCTTTTATACTCAAGGGGTTACCGACATAGAGTAACGGGGGCCAAGGGCAAAAATGGAAAGGGTGCCGTGGGTAGGCACAGCTAGGTGCTGTAGTAGGCACAGCTAGCTGCTACAGTGTTATCATACCTAACCCTGACGGCAGGGGACAAGGGCATTAAATGCCCGTCTGTGTCGCCTAGACGGCACCGAAAGGGACCGCTAGGGACGCCACCGTCTTGCCACGATGGTTGTCTTGTCAGCGCCTGCGCGCCACCGCACGCCCCTAGCTGCACAGCCTCCTGCCACGTGCGCTCGGGAGGGGCCCCGGAGCGACACGTGGGTGGATGTGCTGGAGCGCGGGCGTGGAGTGGGGGCTTGCCGCGGCAAGCGCCTTGCCGCGGCCGTCGACTTGTCGCTTCTGGGAGCTTGTCGCTCACCGGGCCTTGTCGGGGCGCGTAGCGCGCCGCGGCAAGTTTCTTGGAATGCCTCGGACGGCCTTCCCGGCAAGCGCCTCTTGCCGGGGTCTTGGGACGCTTCTGATGGCCTTCCCGGCAAGCTCCTCTTGCCGGGGTCTTGCCTTCTTCCCGGCAAGCTCCTCTTGCCGGGGTCTTGTCTTGAGTACTTTGTTCTTGAATGGTCTTCAGAGGGACCACGAGGAATCTTGGCAGTGACCTGGCAGGCCTTGCCGTGGGACGCTGCGACTGCCCGTGCACAAGTTCGGGGTACAAGGGTACCCCTACTCTAGTACACCGACAGGAGCCCCCGGGCCTGGGCCAGACACGGTGCCGAGCGCTGTTGGGCCAGGCCCAAATAGTGCACGGGCACGCGCGGCCTAGGTTACGCCGAGTCTTTCTCCGCATCTATCGCGCACGCTCGGAACGGCGCGCGTCAAACGCGGCGTCATGGGTGACGCAAGTGGCGCGCGTGCGTGGGGCTGAGCCCCGCGAGCATGCGTCAAGCCATGATGAAGGGGAATGGCCCACGCCCCCTTCTCCAAACGGAGGTAGGCGTGGGGGCGTGGCGCATTTACTGGACGGGGCCGGTGCGCGGTTTCCGAAGCACCCACTCCCCGAGATCACGGGGTAGGGCGAGGCCGCCCCATCCGTCGCCACAGTTCTGCATCTCCGCCACGCGGCTCTCATGCACTTGGGATCGCGGACGGCGGGAGCGGGAACCTGGGCCGTTGCGAGCAGAGGTGACGGGTCGGCCCGCCTCCCTGCTCTTCCTGTGCCTTGATTCGTTGAGCGGGGCGGCTGGGCTCCCACTTCGCTCCTTTATAAGGAGCGGGAAGGGAGTACCGAAGCCTGCACGAGCTCATCTCCTCCTTTCTTCAGCTTCTGCTCCCCTTTCTCTCATTCGCCATGGAGAAAGGGAATCCTGGGCCTTCATCGGTGGTGGCGAGGGTCGCCGCCAGGCAGCGCACCCTCCCCTCTTCCTCGCTCGTGGTGGCAGAGCCAGCCATAAGGGGAAGAGGGAGGGGCGAGGTCGTGGACGAGGTCGAGGACGAGGTCGAGGCGCTCGGGGAAGAGCCGGACGGGGCGACGCGCCAGCTTCGCCCCCGCCAGCGGCTCCTCTCCCCGCGGCGGTCCATATAGGGGACGACCCTTGCGAGTTCTTCGTCAAACTGCACCGGGCGCCTCGTCGTCGCCTCCAGCTTCCTGCTCCGTTCGCGAGCGCGATGGAGTCGGACCCGCCCGAAACTCTGAGATTACACATGAGGGGCTGTGGGATCAGCGGCACGCGAGCCCGCGTGGTGTTCCCAGCCCCTAGTGTGATGTATCTCGATCGAGGGTGGAAGACGTTCGCCCGCATCCACAGCTTGACGGGGGGACTCACCCTCCATTTTAAGCTGGTGGAGGGCGATCTCCTCTCCGTTAAGGTCTTCGGGTGCTTCGGTACCCGGGCGAAGTGCTACGTGGACAGCTCCTCCGATAGCGAAGGCTCCTCCTCGAGCGAGAGTGACGAGGAGAGCGGCAGTGATGGTGAGGGTGGCGGGCGGCAGGATGGCGGCTCCGACTAGGTGTCGGGCGCCGTCTTGTGCGGCACCGGCGACCCCACCATCCGCGCCGCCGGCTTCTTGAACTCCCCGGGGGCGTCTCCTTGGGCGGCTGGCGTAGGAAGGCCGTGGAAGGGGAAGAGGGCTGGCGACAAGGCCATCAGGTCGGAGTACGAGGGCGTGGTGCCCTCGACAGCGCACTGACATCCTGCCGCCCTTCCTTCGCACCCTTCTCCCGGCGTCGCCATCACCGTCCGGCCCCTGGGATGTCCTCTTGGTGTCTTCTGGCACCTGTAGCTCGCCTTGGCGCCCCTTTCCCCTTTTCGCCTCCTTGATCTACCTCCTGAAGAGAGGGACAGGAAAGGGATTACGGGCACCTTATCTTTTTAATTGTAAGCCCTCGGGCCTTAGTTGTATCTAGAACTTGTAATCCTCTCCTCATGTTTTTCATCCTCTATGGACTATACCTGTATGGGATGTTTTTTAATGAGAAGGGGATGTTTGCCGGGTTATTTGCCTCGCGGTCCGGACCCACGCCAAGGAGTGAATCCTTGGTATCCCTCGGACAGACATTCCCGGCAACAGGCCCTGCCGCCTTCCCACATCGCTCGACCTTTCTCACGCCTTTGACGGAGGCGGGAACGAGGTGGGTGCGGCCTCCTTGTTTCATCCCTTTGCTGTCGCGGCTACGACCAAACTTGGCCCCGGGAACGCGCTCCAGGGCCTAGAGTCGGGGGAGCACGGCAGTTTCCGGGAAGAAACGTGGTTTCACATTCCCCAGTCTATAAGAGGATGCATGAAGAGGGATGAAAGACTTATCTGATATTGCAGCCCCCGGCAACTCTGGCTTGCCGGAGGTGACATCTTGGCATTCGCAGCCCCCGGCGTTCTTGCCGGGACCCAGGTGCCGGCGCGCCCTTCTTCTCCTTTTCGTCTCCAGGTGGTCTGGCCAGGATGTGCGAGCCCTGTGAACGAAGGAAAAGCAAAGGGACGGACACTCGACCTCTAAGCTAGGGGTTAGCCGCTGTTAGGGACTATCAACCCTAACCAAGGACGAGACTCAGACTCAACCTAGCATGCATGCTATAGCCCCCGGGGTATGCAGCGCTTCATTTTCTGGTGCCAGGGTCTGCGCCTGGCTCTGTACAGAGGTTTACATGCAACAGCGGCAAGACTCGCACAGAGAGGTGGCTGCCGGACGGGGTCCGACAACCGCACCTTACGAACGAAACTTGCGAAGAGGCTCGATGTCCCAGGAGTTGCTCACTGGCGTGCCATCTTCGGTCTCCAGGCGGACAGCGCCAGGCCTGGTGACTCGTTTCACCCGGTAAGGGCCTTCCCACTTCGGCGTCGACTTGTTTGGATCTTGGCCGACTGAACGCGCCGAAGAACAAGGTCGCCTTCCTCGAAGCTTCTGGCACGGGATGGGAGCGACGGCTCGCACAGCGGCCTGAAGACGATCTTCCTCAAGGATCAGCGCGTCATCTTGCCGCAGCCGCTCTTGCTCAAGCTCATCATGAGCGAGCACTCGAGGTGACCCGTATACGAGTTCCGTGAGGATATCTGTTTCTGCGCCAGGGTCTGCGCCTGGCTCTGTACAAAGGATTACATGCAGCAGCGGCAAGACTTGCACAGAGAGGTGGTTGCCGTACGGGGTCCGACAACCGCGCCTTACGGGTAAAACTTGCGAAGATGCTCGATGTTCCAGGAGTTGCTCACTGGAATACCGTCTTCGGTCTCCAGGCGGACAGCGCCAGGCCTGGTGACTCGTCTCACCCGGTAAGGGCCTTCCCACTTCGGCGTCAACTTGTTGGAATTCTTGGCGGACTGAGCGCGCCGAAGAACAAGGTTGCCTTCCTCGAGACTCCTAGCATTAACTCTGCGCCTGTGGTAGCGGCGCAGAGCTTGCTGGTAGCGAGCAGCTCGCACAGCAGCCTGGAGACGATCTTCCTCAAGGAGCAGCGCGTCATCTTGCCGCAGCCGCTCTTGCTCAAGCTCATCATAAGCGAGCACTCGAGGTGACCCGTATACGAGTTCCGTGGGGGTAACTGCCTCTGCTCCATAGACTAGAGCAAAGGGTGTCTGTCTAGTGGCTCGATTTGGCGTCGTTCTGATCGACCAAAGAACCACCGGTAGCTCCTCGATCCAGTTTCTTCCACACTTGTGCAGCCTGTCGAAAGTTCTGGTCTTGAGCCCGCGCAACACCTCGGTGTTTGCCCTTTCCGCTTGACCGTTGCTTTTTGGGTGAGCAACAGAAGCGAAGCAGACCTTGGTGCCGAGATCTTGGACGTACTGCATGAAGGCGTGGCTCGTGAACTGTGTGCCGTTGTCGGTGATTATCCGGTTAGGGATCCCGAAGAGGCAGACAATCGACCTAAAGAACTTGACGGCTGACTGTGCGGTCACCTTCCTCACTGGTTCCACTTCTGGCCACTTTGTGAACTTGTCGATTGCGACGTACAAGTACTCAAAGCCCCCGACGGCTCGGGGGAAGGGGCCGAGGATGTCAAGCCCCCAGACCGAAAATGGCCAGGATAAAGGGATCGTCTGGAGAGCTTGAGCTAGCTGATGTATCTGCTTGGAATGGAACTGGCACGCTTCACACTTGGTTACTTGTGCAGTTGCATCCTGGAGGGCTGTTGGCCAGAAGAATCCTTGCCGGAATGCTTTGCCGACAAGTGCTCTCGCGCCAATGTGGTGACCACATATGCCTCCGTGTATCTCTGCCAACAGCTTCTGTCCGTCTTCCTGGGAAATGCACCTTAATTTCACACCATTGAGTCTTCTTCTGTACAGCGTCTTGTCGACGAACTGGTACATACTTGACTGCCGGGCTACTCTTTCGGCTTCTTCTTGCTCTTCGGGAAGTTCTCCTATCTGAAGGAAACGGACAATCTGCTGCGCCCATGTTGGAGCTCGTGGCTCGACAACAAGGACTAAAGGCGACTCTGCTGCCGCAGGAACATCCGCTTCTACGGCGAGAAGCTGTGTCTCTGCCGGAGCTCGACGTTCCGCGACAAGCTTGCCGGGAGCTTCAGCTTCAACGGAACAAACCCTAGGGTTTGCCGGAGCATCTTGCTCCACGGCGCTCTTGGCGTTGATCTTGGAGGCTGCTGCGGGAATATCCGCTTCTACGGCGAGAAGCTGTGTCTCTGCCGGAGCGTGACATTCCGCGACAAGCTTGCCAGGAGCTTCAGCTTCAACGGAATAAGCCCTAGGGCTTGCCGGAGCAGACTGCTCCTCAGCGCCTTCGGTGTTGATCTTGGGGACCTTCTTGGCGGCGGCTTCGGGAAGCTCTGCCGGCAGGTAGTCACCAGGAATCAACTTCCTCTTCTTGCTTTGTCCAGTTGATGGTGTCACGGACGGTTGAGTCAGCTTGAGCACAAAGGTCCCTGGTTCCACAGGTAACTTAAGTGCGGCGCACTTCGACAGGCCATCTGCAATGGCGTTCTGAGTTCTCGGAACGTGCTCCATTTGTAGGCCGTCAAAGCACTCTTCTAGCTTTCTCACTTCGTCGACGTAAGCTTCCATCAACGGACTCTGATAATTCTTGTTTACTTGGCGGACGACAAGCTGTGAGTCACCCCTGACAATGAGCTTCTTAATCCCAAGGTCTGCCGCGATCCTGAGACCGGCAAGCAATCCCTCATACTCTGCAGTATTGTTTGTTGCTTGCTCCTTGGGAAAGTGCATCTGGACTATGTACTTGAGGTGCTCTCCGGTGGGCGCGATAAGTAGCACACCAGCGCCGGCGCCTTGCAGCGAGAAGGCACCATCAAAGTACATCAGCCACTCTTTGCTCGCTTCTTTGTCGGGGATGCTCGTCTCCGGAATTTCTTCATCCGGAGTTGGCGTCCATTCCGCTATGAATTCTGCCAATGCTCTGCTCTAGATAGTTGAAGTGCTTTCAAACTTGAGACCAAAGCTTGACAGTTCCAGTGCCCACTCAACAATCCTGCCGGTCGCTTCTGGATTCTGCAGTATCCTCTTCAGCAGAAAGCGAGTGACCACTGTGATCTCATGTGCTTGGAAGTAATGGCGTAGCTTTCTCGAGGCCATGAGAAGGCCGAAAAGCAGTTTCTGCACACCAGAGTACCTTGACCTAGCCCCCTGCAAGAGGGAACTGACAAAGTAAACTGGGCGCTGCACCATTTTCTTCTGTATCTCCTCGTGTATCAGCGCGGGTTCATCTTTGTCGGGACCAGAGCTTGTCGGGGAAGCCCCCTGCTTGTCGCTGGATGCGCTTGCCGCGGTTGCTGGCTCATCATCCGCCTCCCTCTCTGCCACTAACGCAGCACTAACCACTTGATTGGTTGCCGCTATGTACAGCAGCAACTTCTCTTGTGGTTTAGGCGCGACAAGTATTGGAGGGGAGGACAGGTATCTCTTCAGGTCTTGCAGCGCAGCCTCCGCTTCCGGAGTCCATTTCATTGGACCTACTTTTTTCAATAGTTTGAAAAATGGCAGGGCGCGCTCAGCAGACCGAGAGATGAACCTGCTGAGAGCAGCCACGCAACCGGCAAGTTTCTGTACATCCTTGACGCGCTTCGGTGCTTCAATCTGCTCAATGGCCTTGATCTTGTCGGGATTGGCTTCAATCCCTCGCTGAGACACGAAGAACCCGAGAAGCTTGCCGGAGGGAACTCCAAACACACACTTCTCTGGGTTGAGCTTGAGGCTGATCTTGCGCAGATTTGCAAAAGTCTCGTCCAAGTCTTGGATCAGGGTTGCTCCGTCCTTGCTCTTGACCACTATATCATCCATGTAGGCTTCCACATTTCTGTGTATTTGTGGCTCAAGAGCAATATGGACTACTCTTGCAAATGTTGAACCAGCATTCTTTAATCCGAAAGGCATCCGTACGAAACAGTACGTGCCACATGGAGTAATAAATGCGGTCTTCTCTTCATCCTCCTCTGCCATGAAGATCTGATGATACCCGGAGTATGCATCAAGAAATGAAAGCAAATCACACCCAGCTGTGGAGTCAACAATCTGGTCAATGCGCGGCAAAGGAAATGGGTCTTTGGGACAAGCTTTGTTAACATCGGTGAAATCGATGCAAAGCCTCCATTTCCCGTTTGCCTTGCGCACGACTACAGGATTGGCCAACCACGTGGGATGGAGCACTCCTCTAACGAGGCCTGCTGCTTCCAGTTTCTTGATTTCCTCCGCAATGAATTCTTGGCGCTCCACCGCCTGCTTCCGGACTTTCTGCTTGACGGGCCGCGCATGAGGACAAACGGCAAGGTGGCGCTCAATCACTTTCCTGGGAACACCGGGGATGTCAGACGGTTGCCATGCAAACAAGTCGACGTTCGCCCGCAGGAAAGCAACGAGCGCGCTTTCCTATTTAGGATCAAGCGCGGCACTGATGGTGAAGGTACCACCAGTGCCATCCTCCTTGGCGGACACCTTCTTCGTCTCCGCCGGAGCTGCCATCATCTTCTTGTGCTTGCCGGCGGAGCTCGATGGTGCGTCCTCGACGGCAGCGCAGCACTCCAAAGGGGCGCGCTTGCCGGAGTGGGCACCAGAGCTTTTGCCGGACTTGGGCTTCTTGCCGGTGGAGCTCGATGGTGCGTCCTCGACGGCAGCGCAGCACTCCGAAGAGGTGCGCTTGCCGGAGTAGGCACCAGAGCTCTTGCCGGACTTGGTCTTCTTGCCAGTGGAGCTCGATGGTGCGTCCTCGACGGCAGCGCAGCACTCCGAAGAGGTGCGCTTGCCGGAGTAGGCACCAGAGCTCTTGCCGGACTTGGTCTTCTTGCCGGTGGAGCTCGATGGTGCGTCCTCGACGGCAGCGCAGCACTCCGAAGAGGTGCGCTTGCCGGAGTAGGCACCAGAACTCTTGCCGGGCTTGGTCTTCTTGGTCCCGGGGGCCTCAGCGGCAAGTGGATCGCGGTCTGCCGTGGCTGCCGCTTCCCGGTAGATCTTGTCGGCACAGATAAGAGCGTCCTTCTTGTCGCCAGGGACAGAAATGACGCTTATCGGGCCTGGCATCTTCAGCACGTTATACGCGTAGTGAGAGGCCGCCATGAACTTGGCGAGTGCTGGACGGCCAAGTATCCCATTGTAAGGCAACGGGATATTGGCAACGTCGAACGTGACCTTCTCAGTCTTGAAGTTTAACTCGCTGTCGAATGTTACCGGCAGCGTGACCTTCCCCTTCGGCTTGCTCCTTCCCGGATTGATTCCTTGGAATGTGCCGGTCTCTTCGAGCTCGCCGTCAGGGATTTGGAGTTTTCGGAGCACAGCGGAGGAGATCAGGTTTAAGCCGGCCCCGCCGTCAACTAGCATCTTGGTGACCTTGAGGTTGCGGATAGTTGGTGAAACCAACATCGGCAGACACCCGACCGCGGTTGTGCAGTCAGGGTGGTCCTCAATGTCAAATATGATAGGCATGCTGGACCACTTCACAAGCTTGCGTGATTCGATGGGTGGTTCCGCTGCATTGACTTCCCGCATCCAGTGTTTGAGTTGGCGGTGCGAGGTATGCAGGGAAGCACCCCCGTCAACGCACAAGACCTCTGTGGCTTTCTGAAACTCCTGCTCACTGGTCTCAACGTCATCCATATCTTCTTCCTCCCCGTCGTCTTCGTCGTTGTCGCGACCCCGGGGAGGTCTGTCTCCTTGCCGCTGCTTGGCCTTGCCGCGGCGTCCTTCCTGGCCGGTGCGCTTCTGGCCAGGCTTCTCGGCACCCCCTTGGGATCTCTCCCTGTCGCGCCGCTCGTACTCAGCCCTCTGTTGCTGGACGAGCTGCTCGACCTTCTTGCAGCTCTGGAGGTCATGGCCCTTGGTGCGGTGAATCTTACAGTATTGCTTGCCGGAGCCGTCCCGCTTGTCGGCGGCCGCCACAGCCTGACAGTTGGTGCATGCGGCAACTTCCTTGCCGGAGCTACCAACTGTAGCCTTCGTGGCGTCACCTTCATTGCCGGACTGCTCAACGACCAGCACCTCGTTGTTCTGCTTCTTCCTGTTGTTGCGCCGCCGGCTTCTCTTTGCCGGGGCGGCATCCTCACTGTCAGATCCTCCTGCTCCAGTGCTTTCTCCAGGGAATTTCCTCCCCTCCTCAGCGCGTGCACACCGGTCGGCCAGGGCATAAAGCTCGCTGACGTCCCGAATCTTGCACATCGCCAACTCCTCCCGCATCCTGCGGTTACGCACGTTCTGGTGGAACGCGCTGATTACCGCGGCAGGGTGGATATTTGGGATGTTGTGGTGTACACGGCTGAACCTCTGGATGTACTGGCGCAGGGGCTCTCCTTCCTTCTGGATGAGCAGATGGAGATCACTCTCTTGGCCATGAGGTTTGTGGCCGCCTGTGAAGGCGCCAAAAACTGGTGGCACAGGTCAGCCCAGGAGGATACGGAGTTGTCCGGCAAGTGCATAAGCCAGGACCTGACGTTGGGCTTAAGCACCAGGGGGAAGTAGTTGGCAAGAATCTTGTCGTCCCGTCCCCCAGCAGCCTGCACCGCGATGGTGTAGATGCTGAGGAACTCCGACGGATGCAACTTGCCGTCGTACTTCTCTGGTACGTCGGGCTTGAAGTTCTTTGTACTGGGCCACTGGACTTGCCGCAGCTCAGGAGTGAACGCAGGGCAACCTACCGGGTACGGCAAGTCGCCTGGTTCCCCTAGCGCGTGCATGTCAACAGAGGGCCCAGCGCGCTGGTCTGACTGACGTCGCGCTTCTCTCCGGCGCTCGATGCGTGTACGAGCGTCTTCCCGCTGCCGTTCTTGAAGAACTTGTCGTTGGTCGCGACGAGCTCGCGGATCCGATGACGCGGTGGAGTCGCTGTCGTGGCGGATCCGGCGGGCCGGCGATCTTGGCCTTCGGGGTGGGGAGTGCATAGTAGTTGCACCCCCACCAGTCTTGTCTCCACCGGTTTGCGCCTGGCTGACTCGCTGCGGCTGCAACGTGCTCGGCTGCCGAGGAGTGTCGCCGTTGGCGAAGCCGATGAGACTCTGGATAGTGGCCCTCCAGTCGTCGATCTTGTCCGCCGCTGGAGCGTAGTCTAGGAGCAGCTGAGCTCGTGCCAGAGCTTCCGCTGTGGTGGCGGGCGGCGGTAGCGAACGGTGCGAGGAGCGGGATACGCTCGGACTCCTAACCACGTTCGAAGGAGCAGTATCCCGTCCAGGCGACCGCGTCTCGCTCGCGCCGGCTTGTTGACGCGCATGGTGGTCCTGGGCGCTCCGGGATCCACCAGCTCGATCTTGATCCAGCGAGCGCATGGTACCGTGAGTACCATGACGCTGCTGGTCCCGCGCCTCCTGAGATGGGCGCGGTGCATGCACGGACACCGAGGTCTTGGAGTGTGCCCGGTCGTTGTGGGAGCCGGCCACGCCGCCGATGCGCAGCGCAGCCTTTCCCTGGGACCTGGCAGCACCAAGAGTTCCCTCGTCGATGCGTGCCCTTCCGCCGGCGCCTGCCCCACCATCCGTTTGCTCCGGCGGTGGGTGGCTCGGCGCGGACGGAGCAGCTGCCTCCGAAACCTTCCTCTTCGGTGGCATGTTGATGAAGAAGATGAAGATCTAGCTCGCAAGAATGCCGGATCTGATTCACACCACTTCGACGCCCCCCTACCTGGCGCGCCAGAGATGCCGGGGTTTCTGATCCACGGGCACCTATGGGACCGGCGGACCGGGTCCCTTTTGGTTCGGCGGGGGGCGGAGGTTGCGCAAAGAGCAGATCGAGGCGAAGCAAGCGGGTGGTTGGTCGTGCGAGGAGTAAATCGAGGCGAAGCACGCGAGCGATTTACCCAGGTTCGGGCCCCACGGATGCGTAAAACCCTACTCCTGCTTTGTGGATTGGTATTGATTTCTAGCTCGGGAGCGAGCGTGAGTGTGTGGAATTGCTGAACCTCGCGAGAGCTCTCGAGATGGCCGACCCCCACTACGTTGCACACGGGCCTCCTTTTATACTCAAGGGGTTACCGACATAGAGCAACGGGGGCCAAGGGCAAAAATGGAAAGGGTGCCGTGGGTAGGCACAGCTAGGTGCTGTAGTAGGCACAGCTAGCTGCTACAGTGTTATCATACCTAACCCTGACGGCAGGGGACAAGGGCATTAAATGCCCGTCTGTGTCTCCTAGACGGCACCGAAAGGGACCGCTAGGGACGCCACCGTCTTGCCACGATGGTTGTCTTGTCAGCGCCTGCGCGCCACCGCACGCCCCTAGCTGCACAGCCTCCTGCCACGTGCGCTCGGGAGGGGCCCCGGAGCGACACGTGGGTGGATGTGCTGGAGCGCGGGCGTGGAGTGGGGGCTTGCCGCGGCAAGCGCCTTGCCGCGGCCGTCGACTTGTCGCTTCTGGGAGCTTGTCGCTCACCGGGCCTTGTCGGGGCGCGTAGCGTGCCGCGGCAAGTTTCTTGGAATGCCTCGGACGGCCTTCCCGGCAAGCGCCTCTTGCCGGGGTCTTGGGACGCTTCTGATGGCCTTCCCGGCAAGCTCCTCTTGCCAGGGTCTTGCCTTCTTCCCGGCAAGATCCTCTTGTCGGGGTCTTGTCTTGAGTACTTTGTTCTTGAATGGTCTTCAGAGGGACCACGAGGAATCTTGGCGGTGACCTGGCAGGCCTTGCCGCGGGACACTGCGACTGCCCGTGCACATGTTCGGGGTACAAGGGTACCCCTACTCTAGTACACCGACAGGATCAGTCAAAGAAAGGGTTCTTGCTTGTGTTACAAGGTGTGAAGTTGAGTCAGACTCAATGCTTGACCACTGCAGAAGATAGAGAGAAAATGAAAGTCATTCCCTATGCCTTAGCCATAGGATCTATCATGTATGCTATGCTCTGTAATAGACCTGATGTGTGCCTGGATATAAGTCTATCAGGGAGGTACCAAAGTAATCTAGGACAGGATCATTGGACAGTGGTCAAGAACATCCTGAAGTACCTAAAAAGGACTAAGGATATGTTTCTCGTTTATAGAGGTGACAAAGAGCTTGTCGTAAATGGTTACGTCGATGCTAGCTTTGACACTGATCCGAATGACTCTAAGTCACAGACCGGATACGTATTTATATTGAATGGTGGAGCTGTCAATTGGTGCTATTCCAAGCAAAAGCGTCGTGGCGGGATCTACGTGTGAAGCGGAGTACATAGCTGCTTCGGAAGCAGCAAATCAAGGACTCTGGATGAAGGAGTTCATATCCGATCTAGGTGTAATACCTAGTGCATCGGGTCCAATGAAAATCTTTTGTGACAATACTGGAACAATTGCCTTGGCAAAGGAATCTAGATCTCACAAAAGAACCAAACACATCAAGAGACGCTTCAACTCCATCGTGATCAAGTCAAGGAGGGAGACATGGAGATTTGCAAAATACATATGGATCTGAATGTTGCAGACCCATTGACTAAGCCTCTTCCACAAGCAAAACATGATCAACACCAAGACTCCATGGGTGTTAGAATCATTACAATGTAATCTAGATTATTGACTCTAGTGAAAGTGGGAGACTAAAGGAAATATGCCCTAGAGGCAATAATAAAGTTGTTATTTATATTTCCTTATATCATGATAAATGTTTATTATTCATGCTAGAATTGTATTAATCAGAAACTTGATACATGTGTGGATACATAGATAAAACACAATGTCCCTAGTAAGCCTCTACTAGACTAGCTCGTTAATCAAAGATGGTTAAGTTTCTTAACCATAGACATGTGTTGTCATTTGATGAACGGGATCACATAATTAGGAGAATGATGTGATGGACAAGACCATTCGTTAGCTTAGCATAATGATCATTAAGTTTTATTGATATTGCTTTCTTCATGTCAAATACATATTCCTTCGACTATGAGATTATGCAACTCCTGAATACCGGAGGAATACCTCGTATGCTATCAAACGTCACAACATAATTGGGTGATTATAAGGTAAGGATGCTCTACGGGTATCTCCGAAGGTGTTTGTTGGGCTGCCATAGATCGAGATTAGGATTTGTCACTCCGAGTATCGGAGAGGTATCTCTGGGCCTCTCGGTAATGCACATCATGATAAGACTTACAAGCATTGTGACTAATGAGTTAGTTGTGGGATGATGCATTATACAACAAGTAAAGAGACTTTTTGATAACGAGATTGAACTAGGTATGAAGATACCGACGATCGAATCTCGGGCAAGTAACATACCGATGACAAAGGGAATAATGTATGTTGTCATTACGGTATGACCGATAAAGATCTTCGTAGAATATTTGGGAACCAATATGAGCATCCAGGTTTCGTTGTTGGTTATTTACCGAGGAGGTATCTCGGTCATGTCTACATAGTTCTCGAACCCGTAGGGTCCGCACGCTTAATGTTCGATGACGATTTTGTATTATATGAGTTGTGTGATTTGGTAAACGAATGTTGTTTGGAGTCCCGGATGAGATCATGGAAATGACGAGGAGTCTCGAAATGGTCGAGAGGTAAAGATTCATATATAGGACGATAGTATTCAGACACCAGAAGTGTTCCGAGGGTACCGGATACGTATCAGGTCACCGGAAGGGGTTCCGGGCAACCCCCGACAAACTATATGGGCCTAATGGCCAAGAGAGGGACAAACAAGCCCCTAAGGGGCTGGTGCGCCCCCTGAGGGAGTCCTGGATTAGGGGGTCTCTGGACAGCCGGACTATCTCCATTGGCCGGACTGTTGGACTATGAAGATACAAGATTGAAGACTTCGTCTCGTGTCCGGATGGGACTCTACTTGGCGTGGAAGGCAAGCTAGGCGATACGGATATGTATATCTCCTCCTTTGTAATTGACCTTGTGTAACCCTAACCCTCTCCGGTGTCTATATAAACCGGAGGGTTTTAGTCCGTTCGGTACATACTGCAAATATTGTATACAGATTCCAACAATGCAGCCGAATACGAAGCTCTGTTGCATGGTCTTCGGATGGCAGTCTCCATGGCATTCAACGCCAGGAGGTGCGTGGGGATTCAAACCTCACAATATACCAAATAAACGGAGATTTTGATGCCATGGATCCAAAAATGGCGGCCTATCGAAACATCGTCCTCAAAACGTCAGCTCGGCTCGAGGGACTCGAATTTCACCACGTGGCTCGGGAAAACAATCAGGCGGCGGATATCCTCGCCCGCATCGGCGCAAAACGCGACGTAGTTGTTGGGGAACGTAGTAATTTCAAAAAAAAATCCTACGCACACGCAAGATCGTGGTGATGCACAACAACGAGAGGGGAGAGTGTTGTCTACATACCCTCGTAGACCGGAAGCGGAATCGTTATAACAACGCGGTTGATGTAGTCGTACATCTTCACGGCCCGACCGATCAAGCACCGAAACTATGGCACCTCCAAGTTTTTGCACACGTTCAGCTCGATGACGATCCCCGGACTCCGATCCAGCAAACTGTCGGGGATAATTTATGTCAGCACGACGGCGTGGTGACGATCTTGATGTTCTACCGTCGCAAGGCTTCGCCTAAGCACCGCTACAATATAATCGAGGATTATGGTGGAGGGGGGCACCGCACACGGCTAAGAGATCAATGATCAATTGTTGTGTCTCTGGGGTGCCCCCCTGCCCCCGTATATAAAGGAGTGGAGGAGGGGGCCGGCCAAGGAGGGTGGCGCGCCCAAGGGGGGAGTCCAACTCCCACCGGGAGTAGGACTCCCCTTTTTCCTATTAGGAGTAGGAGAGGGAAGGAAGAGGAAGGAGGGAGGAACGAAAGGGGGGGCCGCCCCCCTCCCAATTCGGATTGGGCTTGGGGGGCACGCACCCTCCCTTGCTCCTTTCCCCTCCTTTCCACTAAGGCCCAATAAGGCCCATATACCTCCCGGGGGGTTCCGATAACCTCCCGATGATCCGGTATTGTCCCAATCTTACCTGGAACCTTTCTGGTGTCCAAATATAGTCGTCCAATATATCGATCTTTATGTCTCGACCATTTCGAGACTCCTCGTCAAGTCCGTGATCACATCCGGGACTCCGAACAACCTTAGGTACATCAAAATATATAAACTCATAATGAAACTGTCATCGTAACGTTAAGCGTGCGGACCCTACGGGTTCGAGAACAATGTATACATGACCGAGACACGTCTCCGGTCAATAACCAATAGCGGAACCTGGATGCTCATATTGGCTCCTACATATTCTACGAAGATCTTTATCGGTCAGACCGCATAACAACATACGTTGTTCCCTTTATCATCGGTATGTTACTTGCCCGAGATTCGATCGTCGGTATCTCAATACCTAGTTCAATCTCGTTACCGGCAAGTCTCTTTACTCGTTCCATAATACATCATCCCGCAACTAACTCATTAGTTGCAATGCTTGCAAGGCTTAAGTGATGTGCATTACCGAGAGGGCCCAGAGATACCTCTCCGACAATCAGAGTGACAAATCCTAATCTCGAAATATGCCAACCCAACAAGTACCTTTGGAGACACCTGTAGAGCACCTTTATAATCACCCAGTTACGTTGTGACGTTTGGTAGCACAAAAAGTGTTCCTCTGGTAAACGGGAGTTGCATAATCTCATAGTCATAGGAACATGTATAAGTCATGAAGAAAGCAATAGCAACAAACTAAACGATCAAGTGCTATGCTAACAGAATGGGTCAAATCAATCACATCATTCTCCTAATGATGTGATCCCGTTAATCAAATGACAACTCACGTCTATGGTTAGGAAACATAACCATCTTTGATCAACGAGCTAGTCAAGTAGAGGCATACTAGTGACACTCTATTTGTCTATGTATTCACACATGTATTATGTTTCCGGTTAATACAATTCTAGCATGAATAATAAACATATATCATGAAATAAGGAAATAAATAATAACTTTATTATTGCCTCTAGGGCATATTTCCTTCAGTCTCCCACTTGCACTAGAGTCAATAATCTAGTTCACATCGCCATGTGATTTAACATCAATAGTTCACATCACCATGTGATTAACACCCATAGTTCACATCGTCATGTGACCAACACCCAAAGGGTTTACTAGATTCAATAATCTAGTTCACATCGCTATGTGACTAACGCCCAAAGAGTACTAAGGTATGATCATGTTTTGCTTGTGAGAGAAGTTTAGTTAACGGGTCTGCCACATTCAGATCCGTAAGTATTTTGCAAATTTCTATGTCAACAATGCTCTGCACTAAGCTACTCTAGCTAATTTCTCCCACTTTAATTAGGTATCCAGATTGAGACTTTGAGTCATCTGGATCAGTGTCAAAACTTGCATCGATGTAACCTTTTACGACGAACCTTTTGTCACCTCCATAATCGAGAAACATATCCTTATTCCACTAAGGATAATTTTGACCAATGTCCAGTGATCTACTCCTAGATCACTATTGTACTCCCTTGCCAAACTCAGGGCAGGGTATACAATAGGTTTGGTACACATCATGGCATACTTTATAGAACCTATGGCTGAGGCATAGGGAATGACTTCCATTCTCTCTCTATCTTCTGTCGTGGTCGGGTTTTGAGTCTTACTCAACTTCACACCTTTGTGACTAGGGCTGGAAAAAAAGCTCAAAGCTCGTGAGCTAAACAAGTAGCTCGTGACTCGGCTCGAATTGACTCGAACTCGAAGAATAACGAGCCGAGCCAAGCTTTAGTTTAAGATCGTTTACATACCAAGTTAAACGAGCCAATCTCACGAGTACTCGGGTGACTCATTAAGCTCGGTAAAAAAAATTAATATTTTTAGGGGTAGTAAAATACAATCACTAAACACCTTGCGTCCCAGCAGAAGGCCCAACTGCTCAAGGCCGAGCCACCCAGGAGACTCACACGTACATGACCACATATGCACATGCTAAATTCTTAGTTAATATTTTTATCGTATTTGTAAGTTATAATGTTCATATCTTTAACGAGCTTAACAAGCTAAACGAGCCAGCTCACGAGTTATATGAGTCGAGCCAATCTTGAATTTGAGCTCGTTATAGTAACGAGTCGAGTCGAGTCGAGCTAGCTCGTTAATGAAACGAGCTTTAGCGAGTCGAGTCGAGCTGGCTTGACTCGGCTCGAATTCTGCCCCTATTTGTGACACAGGCAAGAACTCCTTCTTTGACTGTTCCATTTTGAACTACTTCAAAATCTTGTCAAGGTATGTACTCATTGAAAAACTTATCAAGCGTCTTGATCTATCTCTATAGATCTTGATGCTCAATATGTAAGCAGCTTCACCGAGGTCTTTCTTTGAAAAAACTCCTTTCAAACATTCCTTTATGCTTTGCAGAATAATTCTACATTATCTCCGATCAACAATATGTCATACACATATACTTATCAGAAATGTTGTAGTGCTCCCACTCACTTTCTTGTAAAAACAGGCTTCACTGCAAGTCTGTATAAAACTATATGCTTTGATCAACTTATCAAAGCGTATATTCCAACTCTAAGATGCTTGCACCAATCCATAGATGGATCGCTGGAGCTTGCATATTTTGTTAGCACCTTTAGGATTGACAAAACTTTCTTGTTGCATCATATACAACTCTTCTTTAATAAATACATTAAGGAATGTAGTTTTGTTTATCCATTTGTCAGATTTCATAAAATGTGGCAATTGCTAACATGATTCGGACAGAGTTAAGCATAGATACGAGTGAGAAACTCTCATCGTAGTCAACACCTTGAACTTGTCGAAAACCTTTTTGCGACAATTCTAGCTTTGTAGATAGTAACACTACTATCAGCGTCCGTCTTCCTCTTGAAGATCCATTTAATCTCAATGGCTCGCCGATCTTTAGGCAAGTCAATCAAAGTCCATACTTTGTTCTTATACATGGATCTCATCTCAGATTTCATGGCCTCAAGCCATTTTGCGGAATCTGGGCTCATCATCACTTCCTCATAGTTCATAGGCTCGTCATGGTCAAGTAACATGACCTCCAGAATAGGATTACCGTACCACTCTGGTGCGGATCTTACTCTGGTTTACCTACGAGGTTTGGTAGTAACTTGATCTGAAGTTACATGATCATCATCATTAGCTTCCTCACTAATTGGTGTAGTAGTCACAGGAACAGATTTCTGTGATGAACTACTTTCCAATAAGGGAGCAGGTACAGTTACCTCATCAAGTTCTACTTTCCTCCCACTCACTTCTTTCGAGAGAAACTCCATCTCTAGAAATGATCCATTCTCAGCAATGAATATCTTGCCTTTGGATCTGTGATAGAAGGTGTACCCAACATTTTCTTTTGGGTATCTTATGAAGATGCACTTCTCCGATTTGGATTTGAGTTTATCAGGTTGAAACTTTTTCACATAAGCATTGCAACCTCAAACTTTCAGAAACGACAGCTTAGGTTTCTTGCCAAACCATAGTTCATATGGTGTCGTCTCAACGGATTTAGATGGTGCCCTATTTAATGTGAATGTAGCTGTCTCTAATGTATAACCCCAAAATGATAGTGGTAAATCGGTAAGAGACATCATAGCTCGCACCATATCTAATAAAGTACGGTTACGATGTTCGGACACACCATTACAATGTGGTGTTCCAGGTGGCGTGAGTAGTGAAACTATTTCACATTGTTTTAACTGAAGGCCAAACTCGTAACTCAAATATTTTACTTCTGCGATCATATCATAGAAACTTTTATTTTTGTTACGATGATTCTCCACATCACTCTGAAATTCTTTGAACTTTTCAAATGTTTCAGACTTGTGTTTCATCAAGTAGATATACTCATATCTACTCAAATCATCTGTGAAGATCAGAAAATAATGATACCTGCCGCGAGCCTCAATATTCATCGGACCACATACATCAGTATGTATGATTTCCAACAAATCTGTTGCTCGCTCCATTGTTCCGGAGAACGGAGTCTTAGCCATGTTGCCCATGAGGCATGGTTCGCAAGCATCAACTGATTCATAATCAAGTGATTCCAAAAGCCCATCAGCATGGATTTTCTTCATGCGCTTTACACCAATATGACCTAAACGGCAGTGCCACAAATAAATTGCACTATCATTATTAACTTTGCATCTTTTGGTTTCAATATTATGAATATGTGTCTCACTACGATCGAGATCCAACGAACCATTTTCATTGGGTGTGTAACCATATAAGGTTTTATTCATGTAAACAGAACAACAATTTATTCTCTTACTTAAATGAATAACCGTATTGCAATAAACATGATCAAATCATATTCATGCTCAATGCAAACACCAAATAACACTTATTTAGGTTCAACACTAATCCCGAAAGTATAGGGAGTGTGCGATGATGATCATATCAATCTTGGAACCACTTCCAACACACATCGTCACTTCACCCTTAACTAGTCTCTGTTCATTCTGCAACTCCCGTTTCGAGTTACTACTCTTAGCAACTGAACCAGTATCAAATACCGAGGGGTTTCTACGAACACTAGTAAAATACACATCAATAATCTGTATATCAAATATACCTTTGTTCACTTTGCCATCCTTCTTATCCGCCTAATACTTGGGGTAGTTCCGCTTCCAATGACCAGTCCCTTTGCAGTAGAAGCACTCAGTTTCAGGCTTAGGTCCAGACTTGGGTTTTTCACCTGAGCAGCAGCTTGCTTGCCGTTCTTCTTGAAGTTCCCCTTTCTTCCCTTTGTCCCTTTACTTGAAACTAGTGGTTTTGTTTACCATCAACACTTGATGCTTTTCTTGATTTCTACCTTCGTCGATTTCAGCATCGCAAAGAGCTTGGGAATCGTTTCCGTTATCCCTTGCATATTATGGTTCATCACGAAGTTCTACTAACTTGGTGATGGTGACTAGGAATTATGTCAATCACTATTTTATCTGGAAGATTAACTCCCACTTGATTCAAGCAATTGTAGTACTCAGACAATCTGAGCACATGCTCACTGGTTGAGCTATTCTCCTCCATCTTGTAGGCAAAGTACTGTCAGAGGTCTCATACCTCTCGACACGGGCATGAGTATGAAATACCAATTTCAACTCTTGGAACATCTTATATGCTCCATGACGTTCAAAACGTCTTTGAAGCCCCGATTCTAAGCCGTTAAGCATGGTGCACTAAACTATCAAGTAGTCATCATATTGAGCTAGCCAAACGTTCATAACGTCTACTCTGCTCCTGCAATAGGTCAGTCACCTAGCGGTGCATCAAGGACATAATTCTTCTGTGCAGCAATGAGGATAAACCTCAGATCACGGACCCAGTCCGCATCATTGCTACTTTCATCTTTCAACTTAGTTTTCTCTAGGAACATATCAAAAATAAAATAGGGGAGCTAAACGCGAGCTATTGATCTACAACATAGATATGCTAATACTACCAGGACTAAGTTCATGATAAATTTTAGTTCAATTAATCATATTACTTAAGAACTCCCACTTAGATAGACATCCCTCTAATCATCTAAGTGATCACGTGATCCAAATCAACTAAACCATAACCGATCATCACGTGAAATGGAATAGCTTTCAATGGTGAACATCATTATGTTGATCATATCTACTATATGATTCACGCTCGACCTTTCGGTCTCAGTGTTCCGAGGCCATATCTGCATATGCTAGGCTCGTCAAGTTTAACCTGAGTATTCTGCGTGTGCAAAACTGGCTTGCACCCATTGTAGATGGACGTAGAGCTTATCACACCCGATCATCACGTGGTGTCTGGGCACGACGAACTTTGGCAACGGTGCATACTCAGGGAGAAAACTTTTATCTTGAAATTTAGTGAGAGATCATCTTATAATGCTACCATCATAACTAAGCAAAGTAAGACGTATAAAAGATAAACTTCACATGCAATCAAAAAATGTGACATGATATGGCCATCATCATCTTGTGCCTTTGATCTCTATCTCCAAAGCATCGTCATGATCTCCATCGTCACCGGCATGACACCATGATCTCCATAATCTTGATCTATATCAATGTGTCGTCACATGGTCATCTCGCCAACTATTGCTCTTGCAACTATTGCTATCGCATAGCGATAAAGTAAAGCAATTATTTGGCACTTGCATCTTATGCAATAAAGAGACAACCATACGGCTTCTGCCAATTGCCGATAACTTCAACAAAACATGATCATCTCATACAACAACTTATATCTCATCACGTCTTGACCATATCACATCACAACATGCCCTGCAAAAACAAGTTAGACGTCCTCTACTTTGTTGTTGCAAGTTCTATGTGGCTGCTACGGGCTTAGCAAGAACCGTTCTTACCTACGCATCAAAACCACAACGATAGTTTGTCAAGTTAGTGCTATTTTAACCTTCTCAAGGACCGGGCGTAGCCACACTCGATTTAACTAAAGTTGGAGAAACTGACACCCGCCAGCCACCTGTGTGCAAAGCACGTCGGTAGAACCAGTCTTGCGTAAGCGTACGCGTAATGTCGGTCCGGGCCGCTTCATCCAACAATACCGCCGAACCAAAGTATGACATGCTGGTAAGCAGTATGACTTATATCGCCCACAACTCACTTGTGTTCTACTCGTGCATATAACATCAACACATAAAACCTAGGCTCTGATGCCACTGTTGGGGAACGTAGTAACTTCAAAAAAAATCCTACGCACGCGCAAGATCATGGTGATGCACAGCAATGAGAGGGGAGAGTGTTGTCTACGTACCCTCGTAGACCGGAAGCGGAACCGTTATAACAACGCGGTTGATGTAGTCGTACGTCTTCACGGCCCGACCGATCAAGCACCGAAACTACGGCACCTCCGAGTTTTTGCACACGTTCAGCTCGATGACGATCCCCGGACTCCGATCCAGCAAAGTGTCGGGGATGAGTTCCGTCAGCATGACGGCGTGTGACGATCTTGATGTTCTACCATCGCAGGGCTTCTCCTAAGCACTGCTACAATATTATCGAGGATTATGGTGGAGGGGGGCACCGCACACGGCTAAGAGATCAATGATCAATTGTTTTGTCTCTGGGGTGCCCCCTGCCCCCGTATATAAAGGAGTGGAGGAGGGGGCCAGCCAAGGAGGGTGGCGCGCCCAAGGGAGGGAGTCCAACTCCCACCGGGAGTAGGACTCCCCTTTTTCCTATTAGGAGTAGGAGAGGGAAGGAAGAGGAAGGAGGGAGGAAGGAAAGGGGGGCCGGCCCCGTCCCAATTCGGATTGGGCTTGGGGGGGCGCGCTCCCTCCCTTGCTCCTTTCCCCTCCTTTCCACTAAGGCCCAATAAGGCCCATATACCTCCCGGGGGGTTCCGATAACCTCCCGGTGATCCGGTATTGTCCCAATCTTACCCAGAACCTTTCCGGTGTCCAAATATAGTCGTCCAATATATTGATCTTTATGTCTCGACCATTTCGAGACTCCTCGTCAAGTCCGTGATCACATCCGGGACTCCGAACAACCTTCGGTACATCAAAATATATAAACTCATAATGAAACTGTCATCGTAATGTTAAGCATGCGGACCCTACGGGTTCGAGAACAATGTAGACATGACCGAGACACGTCTCCGGTCAATAACCAATAGCGGAACCTGGATGCTCATATTGGCTCCTACATACATATTCTACAAAGATCTTTATCGGTCAGACCGCATAACAACATACGTTGTTCCCTTTGTCATCGGTATGTTACTTACCCGAGATTCGATCGTCAGTATCTCAATACCTAGTTCAATCTCGTTACCGGCAAGTCTCTTTACTCATTCCGTAATACATCATCCCGCAACTAACTCATTAGTTGCAATGCTTGCAAGGCTTAAGTGATGTGCATTACCGAGAGGGCCCAGAGATACCTCTCCGACAATAAGAGTGACAAATCCTAATCTTGAAATACGCCAAACCAACAAGTACCTTCAGAGACACCTGTAGAGCACCTTTATAATCACCCAGTTACGTTGTGACATTTAGTAGCACACAAAGTGTTCCTCCGGTAAACAGGAGTTGCATAATCTCATAGTAATAGGAACATGTATAAGTCATGAAGAAAGCAATAGCAACAAACTAAACGATCAAGTGCTATGCTAACGGAATGGGTCAAGTCAATCACATCATTCTCCTAATGATGTGATCACGTTAATCAAATGACAACTCATGTCTATGGTTAGGAAACATAACCATCTTTGATCAACGAGCTAGTCAAGTAGAGGCATACTAGTGACACTCTGTTTGTCTATGTATTCACACATGTATTATGTTTCCGGTTAATACAATTCTAGCATGAATAATAAACATTTATCATGAAATAAGGAAATAAATAATAACTTTATTATTGCCTCTAGGGCATATTTCCTTCAGCAGTCCCTCCCAACAAATTTCTGGAAAGGCTCTTCAAGCCATCCGTAGCATGGGAAGGGGACACCGGTAACAACAGTCCGGACCCGGCCAAAATACCCGATACCGAACTCTCTGACACAATCAGAGGCTCCGCCACCAAAATAACACCTTCAGCCCACGAAATAATGGCCATTATTTCCCCGTGGACAGAACCATTCCTGGCCTACCAAACTAGACAGGAACTTCCGGAGGACCAAAATGAGGCACGCTGCATAGTGCGGCGATCCAAGGCCTACAGGGTCCATGAGGGAGAGTTGTACAAGAAAAGCACTACCGGAGTCCTTCATAGGTGCATCTTCGAGGAGGAAGGGCGGAATCTTTTGGCAGAAATTCACGCCGAACTCGGCGGTCATCACGCCGCAGCCCAGGCTCTTGTAAGCAAGGCCTTCCGTACAGGATTCTATTGGCTAACGGCCCGGGCAGATGCACAGGACTTGGTCCAACGTTGCGACGGTTGCCAGCTCTTTGCAAATCAAAGCCACATGCCACCCACTGCCCTCCAAACAATCCCCATTACATGGCCCTTCGCGGTCTGGGGGCTTGACATGGTTGGACCCCTTAAAGGGGGAACCCACAAGAAAAAATACTTATTGGTCATGGTGGATAAATTCACCAAATGGATAGAGGCTAAACCGGTTAAAACAGCCGAATCCGAACCGGTGATAGATTTCATATCCGGGGTTGTACACCGTTACGACGTCCCCCACAGCATCATCACTGATAACAGCACGAACTTCATGGCCGACGAGGTAAAACTCTGGTGCAGCAAAATGGGCATCAAGCTCGATTATGCTTCAGTCTATCACCCACAAACCAACGGTCAAGTCGAATGAGCAAACGGTCTTATAATGAGCGGCATTAAACCCAGATTAGTGTGTTCCTTAACGGAGTCTGACACGCACTAGGTAGAGGAGCTCGACTCCGTACTCTGGGGGCAGCGGACCACGCCGAATCGTAGTACCGGATATACACCGTTTATTATGGTGTACGGCACAGAGGCAGTCTTGCCCTGTGACATAATTCATGACTCACCTCGAGTGCGCATGTACGAAGAAAGAGAAGCCAAGCTCGATCGGCAGGACAGTCTGGACACCTTGGAGGAAGAGCGCGACGTAGCCAAAGCCCGTTCCGCATTTTACCAGCAATAGGCTCGCAGATACCAAAGCAGAGAAGTACGGGCCAAAACTTATAACATTGGCGAACTAGTTCTACGCCTGCCGGATAAGAAAAAGAACAAGCTCGAGCCCAAATGGGAAGGTCCCTTCATTATCGACCAAGTTTTGACTGGTGGAGCGTACCGACTGCGGGATGCATTGACTAGTCAACTCGAGTCGAACCCATGGAACGCAGCCAGGCTCCAAAGATTCTACGCCTAGCACCGGACTCTATGTTAGTCCCCTCCCTTTGTCCATTTTCTGCATATGCATCATCTGTCTTGTTTCCCTTTCTTTCTTTTTTTATTATTCCACTAGGCCTTCAAGGGTCACCTTGTGCCTCACTTGTACATTACAGATGTGCTAGCCGCACTCTCCAAACCTGGGGGCTTCTTTCACAGAAGCTTAAATTATTTACCTGGGCCTCACGCCTAACACATGTGTTATACTTCCGCATGTACCTTTTTTCACCATTATATGCATCGATATGACTTAAGTTTTGGCCAAGCTGGGTTGCCTGGCTCTTGTATTTATGCCCTACGTTCCCATTAATTCGGCTAGGGCATAAGGGGAGCACCTCTGCGATTGTTACTGCCGGGTCAGCCGGATGTGTACCTCAGACTGGGTGAAGCCGAAAGCTAGCGTTCTTAAGGGAATATTTGGTCGGTGAAAAAAAGATGACTTTTATTTATTATCCATATCTGCCCCCAGATGCTTTTTCTGTGCTTCTTATCGCAGTCCGGACATGCACTTTAGGGCATGCTTACCCAAGGAAAGGAACCCTTAATGGAACTATTCTCCCTGGAAGATGTTTCTTACTACCCATGTAATATAACATAACTAGTTGGGCACTTGTCTGATAAAGCACTAATGACCGCTACGCCTGGTCTCCACGCATACCCCGGTTCTTATATAACTAAGCGGGTATTCGGATTCACTCCGGACTATCAGGCCCGGAGGTTGAAGCGAAAAGGTCCGCAACGACAAATGATCTACAATCCGGCTAGAAGGCATTATACATGTCACTTTAATTACATAGTCATGCAGACTAACTAAACTCCTCTTCTATACCATCCAACAGGCGGTCTAGCTTACAATCCTGTTGGGAGTACTTTGCGGCTAATTCTACTTGCCCATAAACTAAGCTAACGGGGATCTCTTTTCCGTCGGGCCCCACAGGTCCGACCTCGGCCATGTGATTTGGGTCTGCCTTGGTATACCGAGTCTTCACCATGGCCCAGGCCTCTCTGGCACCCTGTCGGCAGGCCGATATCTTCCATAATCGGAGGCACCGCCGTGCTCCCTTGAGCTTCTCCGTAAGCTCTGCAACGCCCTCTAGCAAGGAGACAGATGGCCACAAAGCCTGGGCAACACCTTGCATCACCTGCCGAACTTGTTCGTGCAGATGTGTCAGCTCAGACAGAAGATCACTCACAGACCCGGGCATTTCCTCCGCGGGATGACCCGTCAGCAAACCTACAGACATAACGCTGTTAATCGACTTCCTCGCCGAACTATTTTTCAAAGTTCATTCAAGCACTTACTAAATATGCCGCGTCGAAGCCGCCGATTCTCCTTCACAGAGTCCGACAGTTGGGCACGAACATCCTTTAGTTCCACGCCCAGCATGGTGTTGGCATCTAGGAGATCATTCTTCTCCTGCCTCACCCTCGTAAGCACACTCTCACCAGCCTTCAGCTGACGTTGGAGCTGTTGCTTATCAGGATTTACTCCAGCGACATCTGCAACTTCATCGTCGGATCTGCATATACGCCGCATTCTATATGATACTTATCATTCGAAGGATATATTACCAGAGGGGGTCTCTTTGGGCTCCCCTGCTGCGGCCAGTGCGGCCTCAAGTTGGGCTTTGCACTCTTCCAGCTCCTGGGACAGTTGGGTATTCTTTTCTGTAAGAACCTGCATAACAAATGATCCTTAAATCAGTTATTCTAACTGTTTCAAGTCTCAGGGGCTACTGATATATATAACTACCAAATTTTCTCACCTGTATGTCTTTTACATACTGCTCCGTGGCTCTGGCTAGACCATTTTGAGCGGCACGGAGGTACGCATCTCCCAAGTTGAAGGCATCCAATGCCTCTTGGGAGAAACAAGCGCCACGAAGAACAGTCCGGCGACGTGTGTGGTTCATGGCACTTTCCACCTCGGAATTGGTGGCGGACAATTTATCCACATCCTCTGTCGGAGGAGCACCCGGCACACGCCTCGTATTCGTTCCCGCCTCCGAACCCGGCCTTGGAGCCTGGCTAGTGGAGGCGCGATTAGTAGCCTCTCCGGGTATAGTCCGGCGAGCGCTCCTTTTCCTAAAAAGAAGGCATGGGCGTTAATATGCCTGCAAGAATAATGTCTTGGAATAAAAGACGGCGCGCCGTACCGCTGCGTCGGTGTCTCAATCCGGACTACGGGTCTTTTTAGCCTGCCTGGCCCCGCGGCCCCTTGTTCACCGACCGTTAACACAACCTGACCTAGATCCAGACATGATTGAAGATCTGGAGCACCTGACCTGGGCTTTGGGTGTTAGAACTCGAGGCGGAGGAAGGGTTCGATTGAGCACGAGAGGGAAAAAGTGAAAACCTTGTCCCTTTATAAAGAGGGTGAATATCAAGCGTCCTCTCCGTAGCCGTTTGGGACTTGCCTATAATCTAGGAGTCCTAGACACGGTTGGGTTACCCACGACCGTATTGATGAGAATCCCGTAATAAGGGGACACGATCTCTGCTTTGACAAGACGTGTCGAAAAACTGCCTCGCGTTATGTGCGGGGCTAGTTAAAGGAAAAGGTTCGAATAATCACCGGGCCATGACATAACGTCATACTATCAAGACAAGTCAGCAAATTAGAATTGCGAAAATATTATTCTCTCTACGGTGGTATGTGGAACTTATTTTGCAGGGTCGGACACTATCCTCGTTTTCAAGTTCTTCTGTGATGTATTCAGAGAAGGAACCCGCCTTGCAATGCCGAAGACAATACTACGTGCCGGACTCATCGTCATTGAAGCTTGGTTCAGGGGCTACTGAGGGAGTCCTGGATTAGGGGGTCTCCGGACAGCCGGACTATCTCCATTGGCCGGACTGTTGGACTATGAAGATACAAGATTGAAGACTTCGTCTCGTGTCCGGATGGGACTCTACTTGGCGTGGAAGGCAAGCTAGGCGATACGGATATGGATATCTCCTCCTTTGTAACCGACCTTGTGTAACCCTAACCCTCTCCGGTGTCTATATAAACCGAAGGGTTTTAGTCCGTAGGACAACAACAACAACCATAACAACAATCATACCATAGGCTAGCTTCTAGGGTTTAGCCTCTCTGATCTCGTGGTAGATCTACTCTTGTACTACCCATATCATCAATATCAATCAAGCAGGACATAGGGTTTTACCTCCATCAAGAGGGCCCGAACCTGGGTAAAACATTGTGTCCCCTGCCTCATGTTACCATCCGGCCTAGACGCACAGTTCGGGACCCCCTACCCGAGATCCGCCGGTTTTGACACCGACACCCCCTATAGGCCGAATAGGAGAAGGAAAGCAAGTAGAGGGAGAAGGAAAGGGGAGGATTTGGCCTCCCCCTTTCCTGCTCTCCCCCCTCTCTTTCCTTCCCCCACCAATGTATATGGAAGGGGGGAGGCCGACTTGGAGGAGGCGCCCAAGTAGGATCCCTCCTACTTGGGGCGCCCCTTGCAGCCCCTCTCCCTCTTCCTCCTATATATATGTGGGGGGGGGCACCGCTAGAACACACAACATTGATTCCTAGCCATGTGCGGTGCCCCCCTTCACAGTTTACACCTCCGGTCATATTGTCATAGTGCTTAGGCGAAGCACTGCGCGAATCACTTCACCATTACCGTCACCACGCCGTCGTGTTGACGAAACTCTCCCTCGAAACTTTGCTAGATCAAGAGTTCGAGGGACGTCGTCGAGCTAAACATGTGCAGAAATCGGAGGTGTCGTATGTTTGCTGCTTGATCAGTCGGAACAAGAAGAAGTTCGACTACATCACCCAATTTTTCAAACACTTCCGCTTTCGGTATACGAGGGTATTTGGACACACTCTCCCCCTCTCATTGCTATGCATCTCCTAGATAGATCTGGTGTGAGAGTAGGAATTTTTTTGAAATTGCATGCTACATTCCCCAACAAATACACATCATAAGCTTGCAAGAAAATGACTAAGGAGTTTAGTCACGAGGTGATGTATTACGGAACGAGTAAAGAGACTTGCTGGTAACGAGATTGAACTAGGTATGAAGATACGGACGATCGAATCTCGGGCAAGTAACATACCGATAGACAAAGGGAATTACGTATGTTGTCATAACGGTTCGACCGATAAAGATCTGTGTAGAATATGTAGGAGCCAATATGGGCATCCAGGTTCCAATATTGGTTATTAACCGGAGAGGTGTCTCGGTCATGTCTACATAGTTCTTAGGCATCCACTTGATGTTTGTTATTTTCTGAGACAATGCTTTTTGCTAAGTCTGTAACTGTTACATTAAGTTGCCATGTTAACTTGATGCTACCATCAATTCCATGCATAATCTGGAGATGCCTAGTTGACATGTTTTGATTTCCATGTTAATCTCTATCATGCCATGCCATTGGATGCCTCATATATGTCCTATAGCATATTTTTTCATTGCCATGAACATGCCTAAATGATGTTCTAGTTTTTTGTTAACTTCATGATGCCATGTTGTGAGCCTGTTATTAATTAATCTATGCCTCTTTTGGAGATGCTCCAATTACATGAATTGAAGTATGCTATGAGTACTTTGACCACATGCCAAGTTTGATAATTTTGGACTTCATATGACCTCTATTCCAAGCTTGAAAACATGCTTTGCTGATGTTGCTATTTTACACTTGTTGAAATTGTTACACCATTCAAACTTGTCTTGAAGGTTCCCACTAGTCCATGAGCCATATGGTTATGATGCCTTAATGTTATTTGCTCTTTGTTATGTTTAATTTGATACCATGCCCTTGGTTGCCATATAACTTGTTGTAGTTTGTCTCTTTATTGCTCTCAAGTTGCCATCATGCCAAATATGTCAACCTGTTAACAGCATGTTCCATTTTGCAAGTATCGTAGTAATTACTCCATGCATCATATGAATTTGTGTCCATGGACTAAGTTGAAGTATATCATGCCTAATACATGCCCATGTCTTTTGCATAATTATTAAAGTTGCTATGCTTGTTGTTATGTGCCTCCAAATCAGCATCATAATGTTATTGTTTTGCATTCCTAGATTTCCTCTAAGTCTGAAAGTCAGCTTATATCATGTTTGCATCTTGTCTTGATGATTCCCATGAACCTGTTGCTCATATGGTTATGCCATGTTGTGTGTTTTGATCTCCATGATATGTACTAGCATGCCATGATTTTGCTTGCCATGTTCTTGCACTATAGCTTAATTATTTCTTGCCTCCAACATGCCATCGTATAAACTCTGCTCATGCATATGCTCTGTATTTCACTAAGTCATAATCTGTGTTATCAAGTTGCCTTTTGCTTTGCTCATGTTGGATTAATCCTGATGCCGATGAACCTAAACCTTGATGTTATTTGAAGCATGTAATCTGTATTTTAAGTGCATATCAAGTTTGTGTCCATATGTTTCCTTGATTGCAAAGTGCTTAGTTGCTGTTTTGGGCAGATTGTGTTTGAAACTTGTATTGAGTGTATGTGTTGAACCGTTGCTCCATTTTGAGCATGTTCTATATGAAACTTGCTTCGTTTTGCATGTAGTTTCATCTTGCCTTGTTGCACCCTTGGTTTGAGTATGTGTACTTGATGTTTGAATGCATTTTGCATCATGCTATGTTTAACTTGTTTTGTTCATATCTTCTAGGCTGTAGCTTTGAATTAAACGAACTTTATATGTAACTTGCCTAGAAAACCATGTAGATCATCTTGCTGCTCTTTAAATTGATGTTGAACAACTTTAAAATAATGTTTTGTTCATATCTGGACGAATTTCGAAATTTGCATATGGGGAGTTTCCAGAATTGTTATATGTTGTTTCCGGCCTCATTTAAACTTGCTTGATGTGTTGTTCTTGTATGCATCATCTCATGCCATGAGTAGAACGATGTAGCCTTGTCATGCATCATACTTGGTTGAGCATCATGCCATGTTATGTGTTATGTGTTATGTTGCTTCTTTCCGGTTGTGCTTCTTCTCGATAGTTCCGGTTCCATTGCGATTGTGAGGATTTGTTCGACTACGCTTGGCTCGTCTACGTGGTTTCGTCTTCTTCATGGACTCGATCTTCTTCCTAGAGGGATTTCAGGCAAGATGATCGTCACCTTGGATCTCACTACTATCTTTGCTATGCTAGTTGTCTTGATGCTATCGCTATGTCGCGCAACCTACCACTTGTTTATCAAGTCTCCCAAATTGCCTTGATAGCCTCTAACCTTTTCACCCTTCCTAGAAAAAACCGTTGTTTGGCTATGTTACCGATTTGCTCAACCCCTCTTATAGCGTTGCTAGTTGCAGGTCATTCCATGTTGGGACATGGATATCATGGAGATCTTGGGATATCACATATCTCTGATTTAATTAATGCATCTATATATTTGGTAAAGGGTGGAAGGCTCGGCCTTTTGCCTGGTGTTTTATTCCACTCTTGCCACCCTAGTTTCTGTCATACCGATGTTTTGTTCCTTGATTTTGCGTCCCTAACACGGTGAGGGTTTATGGGCCCCTCTTGACAGATCGCTTTGAATAAAACTCTTCCAGCAAGGCCCAACCTTGGTTTTACCATTTGCCTAATAACAAGTAAAACTTGCATATGGACTTTCCGGACCCCAAGGACTTAATCAACCCCCCCCCCGGGCTAGTGCTCCTCATGAGTGTTCGTCCAAAATGGCAGTAGCCGGGGCCACCAACGGGTGTGCCATCCAAAAACTTAGCCAATCCGATCGTGGCCTGAGACGAGATACGCGCAGCTACTATCAGGGTGTCGGCACGTTGGGAGGTCTTGCTAGACTTGTTTTACCATTGTTGAAATGTCTTGTGCACCGGGATTCCTAGTCTGATCGGAGGGTCCCACGATGGAGGATTGCCTCCACGGTTCGTGAGCTTGTCATGGGCTAAGTTGGGACACCCCTGTAGGGTTTAAACTTTCAAGAGCCGTGCCCAAGGTTATGTGGCAGATGGGAATTTGTTAATATCCGGTTGTAGTGAACTTGAAGTAAACTCAATTAAAATAAACCAACCATGTGCGTAGGCATGACTGTCTCTTTTCGCGGAAGTTCGAGAGGAGAACACGGTTGGGGTTATGTTTGAACATAAGTAGTTCAGGATCACTTCTTGATCATTACTAGTTTGCGACCGTTTGCGTAGTTTCTCATCTTACTCTTGTGTTTGTAAGTTAGCCACCATACTTTTCTTAGCCGTTGCTGCAACCTCACCACTTACCCTTTCCTACGCATTAAGCTTTGGTAGTGTTGATACCCATGGTAATGGGATTGCTGAGTCCTCGTGGCTCACAGGTTACTACACCAACAGTTGCAGGTACAGGTAATGCGATGATCATGATGTGAGAGTGATATTTACTTGTTTTGGAGTTCTTCTTCTTCGTCGATCATGGGATAGGTTCCAGGTCGGCAGCCTGGGCTAGCAGGGTGGATGTCGTTTGAGTTTCTGTTTGTGTTTCATCCGTAGTCGGATGTTGTTCTCATGTATGATGTGTAGGGTAACGTATCAGAAAACAAAAAAAAATCTGACCTACGCACCAGCCCAGGACCACTATGGAGACTGCATACATGGTTTGATCTTTTTCGTTACCAACTCGTAGCGCAGCGGGAAATAGAGTCGATGACGATCGGCGGTGCAGATCCCCGCAAATAGGATTTACAACCTCCCAACCGCGAGGATGTATACCCTCATCTGCTCCTCAGACAGCCCTGCGAGAGGCGGTCGAACAGCCCCCCGGACGGTGTCGCGGACAGCCCTTCGGGAGGACCTTCGAAACTCGAACGGTCACTCGGACAGCCCTTCGGGAGGACCTTCGAAACTCGGACGGTCACACGGATAGCCCTTCGGGAGGCACTCACGAACTAAGACCGAAACTACGATCTCTCTACAGAGTTGCACACATACGGTGTCATCTATCCGGCACGGCTTCGCCGTCCAGAACTAGTTCCTGCCGGAACCCAGACAGCCTTATGGCTCTACGAAACTCTTTTCGTGGGAGGGAGAGAAGAAGCCAGATAATGCATGGCATGTGTATGAGAGCAAGGGATGAGCGTGGAGGGCTGCCCCTCCACCTCTATTTATAGGAAATCCCAAGGGGTAGGGTGGTTTTACAAGAAAACCCAAAACCCACATGAAATGGAGTCCTTCCCAAGGACCTAAAGAGTGAAAACAAGGGACAAGTCGGGCCCCATGGATGAGCTGCACCCATGAACGTCCCACCCCTTGTGGGGCCCCCAAAAGGAGGTTACCACCCTTCCATGTCATCCCTAGATCTTTTGGGCAAAGACCCAAAAGGTGGCTTTCCATAAAATATCCCAAAAAGCACTTTCACTATTCACGAGGACATTTTTCAGCGTCCGTTCGAACTGAAAATATTTATGTGGGCTTAGAACATTTCCAGTACCCACCATAATAATTTTCAACGCGTTCTGAAACAATTCCAGTTTAGTGATTTTCATCTGCGAAAAGCATCTGAACCGGTTCCGACAGCTCCGAAACATTTCCGATTTTTATTTCTGAAAATTCCAAAAAGTTTCCAGAATAATTCTGGCACCCTCCAAGAATTATCAGGCATGTGCCGAAATTTTTTTGACTTAATGGCATACCCCGAAACAACTTTTTTGGTTTCACCGAAACTCATCCGGTGACCTCTCTCTGCGGAACTTTTCCGCTGTCCGAAACTTTTCGGTGTCTGAAACTTTTAAGATGATTTTCTCTCAGACTCCCTGTCTAGTATTCAGCAGATAGATGACCCTTAAGCGTGTGAACCTATAGGTTCGGTGAAGTATAGACATGACCCGGAACCCCTTCCGATCAATGATCAACATTGGAGCCGTGGACACCCATATTGACCCCTATACCCACACGAATAAATATTCGAGTGAACCTCCAGTTGCAGTGAGCTATTCCTGTTGCTTCGTGATATGTCACAAACACCCGAGGTAAGATTTATTGCATCCCCATGGACGAACAATTTGTCCACCATGCAAGTTACCTCATTACCGGTTTTGTTCTCTTTTCTCGTTTCCGTGTTTCGGCATCCCAGTGATCAAATTACAAGGTGTCTGGCCAGACGATTATGGATATCGTAACACCGAGAGGGCCCGATAATATCTCTCCATCGTCGAAGGAGCAAATCCCAATCTTGAGCTATCAAGTTACTTGACACACTTTTCCATGAACCCATAAGCCGCCGTAATAGCCACACATTTATGGATGACGTTTAACAAACCCCAAAGTTCATGAAGCAAGTATGAAGAAACTCGATACTCTCATGGTCTAAGGAATTATGCAAACATTAACCATCTCTGTGTTATCAACCATAAACTTGTGACGAATGAATCTCATAGCATAACATCAATCCGGGTCGATTCAACACAAATGTTCTCTTAACATTGTGCCCTCAAAGTTGCTGGCATTGACATGCCCATGATCAGGAAAACAGAACCATCATGCAACACTTGAGCTAGTCTTAGAGGCCAGACTAAGAATACTTCTTACCGTTTATTATTCCACGCGTGCATATGAGTCTTCCTCCGAGCCTCGTGTTATTGCAGACTCAAGAACCATAGCAGTTATAGCATGAAAATAAACATAATTATGAACTTGGAGATAAATAATATCATTTATTATTGCCTCTAGGGCATACCTCCTACATGATGTTGATGTATTCTTGTGGCATTAGTATGCCCTTTGTTTGTATCCCCAGCTATTATGTAATGGTATGATGTAATGATATCCACCTTGAAAAAGCGTCTCCAATATGCGCTTCTATCCTTGGTGGGACCTTCGAGTTCCTTTAGGATAGAGTCGCATATTGGGCATGACAAGTTGGTATCAGAGCCTCGACCGAACATAGGAGCCCCCTTGTTTGATCATATAGTTTGGCCGGTGTTGAGTCTAGAAGAAAACTTTTTCAGAGTCTAGTTTTATCTGAGAGTAGGAATTATTTTTACTCCTCAGCCCCTTCGTTGCTTCGGTGAGAAATTTTGACGTAGGTGTTTTGACTTACTCCTCTTCCTCTTCAATTTTTTTAGAATCATGCAGTTAGTTTTCGTTCGTTGCGATGCCAGTTCTTTTCATCCGACGCACTTCTCTTCGAGTTGATTCGACCCTCTTTGTCTTTGCAAGATCAATCCTTAGTTCTTTCTCAACGACGTTGTTTTCCCGTCCGAAGATAGACTATGTCATCCGTAGTTGTCTTTATTTTTTCCCCCCCCCCCCCCCCTTTTTTTTTCTCGGAGCCGGAGTCCGTAATCGAGTATCCATCCTACTTGTGTGAAGCCTTTGCATTCGTTCCTCAATTATTTCAACCGGTGCTTTTCTCTTCAAGTTATTCATTGGTTCCCCGTTCCAAGTTGCCTTTGTTGTCCCGCCCTCCCACCCATTTTTCTTCCCGGAGTTTGAGCCTCTCTTCGAGCATCAATTTCATTTGTGCGGAGCCTCTTCAGTCTTTTCTCAATTGTCTCAACTGGCGAATTATTGTCTAGTTAATCATTCTTCATCTCTTTTTTTCCTTTCCGGTGGATTCAATTCCAATTTTCGATGTTGAGCATATTCTTTCACATTGCTCAAGTATTTCACCTTGCTCGTTCGCCTCTCGCCATTTAATTGTTCCGGAGTTCCGAAGACATCTCAGAAGCTTCGTGTTTGCATTCAATTATTTCGAGGATATCACCTCATTCAAGTCTTTCAGTTGTTCCGGTGCATCAGCTCTCTCTCCAACAATCTGTTCCAACGGTGTTTTCTTTTGAGTGGGCCCTAACCCACAGGTCTTACCCAGGATCTTACCTAATTCTTCTAATTTTCCCAGAGTTACTCTCAAATTCTTTTCGAAGTTTGACGTAAGTATGAATTTCATCAGTCAGATGCTTTTCCAAGATCGATTTCAAATTATTTTCATTGTCGGCTCAACCTCTTCGCTTTTCATTCTCCCGGAGTATCTCAATAATTTTTGGTGGTGTTTCTCGTCGTCATTCTCAACACTTGAAGACCGAAGAAGAGTTTTTCCTCTAAATTTTGTTCGTTCTCCCGGAAATTTGTGGTGCTAGCTTGATGTTATCCTCTCAAATTGTTTCCAATCATGCGATTCTTTTCTTAACCATCTAGAGTATTTCAGGAGTTGTTTTCCATTTCATTTCATCGAAGGTCGTCACTTCAGAAGAATTGTTCATTCATGACATTCTTTTCGCGTACTCAATTCTTCAGGTGTTTCGATATTTCCTCAAGTATCTTTGTTCGTGTTATAGCTCTCCCCAGCGATTCATTCTCTTTTCATCATCTGTTTCAATTCTCACGGTGGTTCATTTAAGATTTTCACTTCCGTTCTTATCATATCAATTCATTCGTTCTTTCCAATCCTACCGGCGGTTCATGAAGACTTTCTCAACTTTTGTGCTATATCTCCCCTTAATGTCCTTGAACGAGAATAAGTAGTATGCAAATCCATTGCTTCTCATCAATTAAATTGATGAAGGATAATCATAACATAATTCTTATTCTTCTTTCATCAAGTTGAGTAATCCCTTCCTTCGGAATTTGGTCATGATGAATAAACTCTAATCCCAAGTGTTTTCAAATTTTTGTTTTTCGGAGTTCAAAGTTTCCGCGAGCATCTCGTCGGAACTCCCGTCTAAATCATCACAAGGCCTTAATCTTATTCTTCTCATCCTTGAATTCTATCTCATCATCCTTTTGTCACCGGAGTTCTTCATGGTGGTTCAGCAGGATTTAATTAATTCTTCAGGTGTTCATCAAGATTCTTGTTGGAGGAGCGCAAGTATCTTTTCCTCTTGCGTCTTGATGTGCAATTAATTCTCCATATTCTTTTGAAGTGGAGTTTTGCATTTCTTCGTTCTTCTCAGCTATTCAATCATTTCCGATTGTGGCCGGTTATCACCTCATAATTTTGAGATGTTTTCCATAAGCCCACAAAAAGCTTATTCTTTTCGTTGTTGAATTTCCAACAACTTCGTTCAACCCTTCTTCATAAGGATGCTTTTCAAACTCAATTATGGTAGAAGATGTCATTTTTCTTCTTCGTTCTTTTCATTAAACTCTTTCAATTCTTCCAGTGGCATTGTGTTGTTCCTCTCGTTAAGTATCGTTCCATCTTGTCAAGTTCATGTTCAATTCTTTCCATGATTCAGCCGGAGGGCTGCCTAAATTCTGTCGTTCTTATTCCTTTTCTATCTTGTTCTAACCGGAGTGGTTTCAGAGTCTATCTTGTTCCCGAGCTTTTGATTCTCGTCATATTCACCGTTTCTCTTTTCTACCGGAGTGCTCTCGTCTTTGTTCATCTTCTCTCTTGTGTTATTGTTTCACCTCTTTCGCTTTTCTTCTGTCTCGTTCCTGAGATCTCGGGACGAGATCTCTTGTTAGTGGAGGAGAATTGTATCGCCCCGAGTCCGATGTGCCAGGTGTCCTCCGTTTACTCGCCGTCGTTGCCATGTCATTCGCCTGCGTGTTGAACTTTGCCATGTCATCATGTGCATTTCATCTGCATGTTTTTCAAAACTTGCATCCGGCCACTTTCTCCGTTGTCCGTTTGGGAATCCGACACTCTCACACGCACTCGTTGCACCTCTCAGATCTTGTTTCGTGAGCAGGAGAAAAATGTTCTCGGAATGGGATAAAAGTTGGCGTGCGGTGTTGTTGTGTTGTAGGTAGACCGCCTGCCAAATTTCGTCGCATTCGGAGTCTGTTGATAGCCCAACCATCATCCGTAGCGGCTCCGTTGCCGGTTTATTCGTCGGATGTTTTCGGTCTCCGGAAGCAGTCGCCAGGCCTCTCTCTGACCTCTCTCACTCAGCCCAAAGCCTCTCTCACCCATCCTACAAGGCCCAACCAAACCCTCCTCGCATCCGGTGCCATCCGATCATGATCGGAGGGTCCAGAAGCCCCTCCTAACCCTCATCCTAGCCCCCCTTTCCTATATAAACCCCCCCCCATGCCATTTTTGGCCTCCACCTACCTCCCTCCTCAATTTCCGCAGCCAGCCGCCACCTCCCTCCTTGTTTTCAGCGCCGGCCGCTCCCCCTCTGCTACTTGGCGCGCCACCGTTCGCCAGTCACCACCAGCATCGCCCTCCTCCGCCTCTCCTGCGCCGCCACGTCGCCGCCTCCAGCCACTCTGGGCGCGCCACCTCGCCTTCTCCACCGTCCCACCTCGCGCGGCCCGCTGCGGCCCGCAGCCGGCCCGACCGACGCCCGCGCGAGCCCGCGCGCCAGCCGCCCGAGGCGCCTCGCCGGCTCCCGACCGAGCCTGCCGCTACCGCCTACTCCTCCCCGAGCGCGCCGCCCCGCCGCCGCTCTGGAAGGGGCTCGTCGGAGCACGAGCCCCCAGCCCCGCCAGCTGCAGCCCGTGCGCCTCCGTGGCCTTGTCACCCTGCCACCCGAGCTCCTTGCCGTCCTCAAGGCGCCGCTGCCCGAGCTCCTTGTTGTCCCCATGGCGCCTCCGCCCTCGTGTTCGTCACCGAAGGACCAGACCCCATCGGATCCGGCCGCCCTGGCCTTTCCTTCGCCGGATCTGGCAGATTTCGGCGACCCTGGTCGCCCCGCCATCGCCTGCATGCCAAAGCCGCCATGGCCGGCCTCCTCTACACGTCGTACCGCCTTGTCCAGCTTCGCGCCAGATCCCGCGGTCCAAATAGGCCCGTGTCATCCTGTTGGATCCCCTCGTCCTGTTTCCCCGAGGTCCAATTTTCTTCCAAGTCCCTGAAAACTCATATTATGTGTGCATGTCTGGGTGGCTCTATCTTCGTGCATATTAATCCGTTTTGCGTGTATGATATGTCGAATTGTTCATCTCTGAATGCTCCACATGCTAGTGTCACTTGTATGCATGTCACTATCCATATTGATGCTAGAATCCTTGTTGCAAAAGTGCTAAATGATATAATCTACTGGAAATTGTTGTAACTTGTTGATTTGTCTTTTTCATAGCATTTTGTGTGTTTATCTTTTGAGCATTATGTCAACATGTTTTACAAGCATCTTCATGCCATCTTTACAGTGATGCAATCCATGTATTTTTATGTGCCTTGTGGTGACTAGCACAAGCATGCAAAGTGTGCCACTTGATGTTTGTTGTTCTCTGAGACAGTGATTTTTGCTAAGTCTGTAACTGTTATATTAAGTTGCCATGTTAACTTGGTGCTACTATCAATTCCATGCATAATCAGGAAATGCCTAGTTGACATATTTTGATTTCCATGTTATGCTCTATCATGCCATGCCATTTTATGCCTCATATATGTCATGTAGCATATGTTTCTGTTGCCATGAACATGCCTAAATGATGTTCCAGTTTTCTGTTAACTTCATGATGACATGTTGTGAGCTTGTTATTAATTAATCTATGCCACTTTTGGAGATGCTCCAATTATATGAGTTGAAGCATTCTATGAGTACTTTAACCACATGCCAAGTTTGATAATTTGGGGATTTATATAACCTTTGTTCCAAGCTTGCAAACATGCTCTGCTGATGTTGTTGTTTTACACTTCCTGAAACTGTTACAATATTCAAACTTGTCTTGAAGGTTCCCACTAGTCCAGGAGCTATATGGTTATGATGCCTTGATGATATTTGCTCTTTGTTATGTGTAATTTGATGCCATTCCCTTGGTTGCCATATAATTTGCTGTAGTTTGTCTCTTTCTTGCTCTCAAGTTGCCATCATGGCAAATCTGTCAACCTGTTAACAACATGTTCCATTTTGCAAGTATCATAGTAATTACTCCATGCATCATATGAATTTGTGCCCATGGACTAAGTTGAAGTATATCATGTCTACTACATGCCCATGTCTTTTGCATAATTATTAAAGTTGCTATGCTTGTTGTTATGTGCCTCCAAAGTCAGCATCATAATGCTATTGTTTTGCATTCCCAGATTTCCTCTAAGTCCAAGAGTCGGCTTATATCATGTTTGCATCTTGTCTTGATGATTCCCATGAACCTGTTGCTCATATGGTTATGACATGTTGTGTGTTTTGAGATCCATGATATGTACTAGCATGCCATGCTTTTGCTTGCCATGTTCTTGCACTGTAGCTTAATTATTTCTTGCCTCCAACATGCCATCGTATAAACTCTGCTCATGCATATGCTTTGTTTTTCACCAAGTCATAATCTGTGTTATCAAGTTGCCTTTTGCTTTGCTCATGTTGGATTAATCATGATGCCTATGAACCTGTACCTTGATGTTATTTGAAGCATGTAATCTGTATTTTAAGTACATATCAAGTTTGTGTCCATATGTTTCCTGTAGCATGTTGTTTCCTTGATTGCAAAGTGCTTATTTGCTGTTTTGGGCAGATTGTGTTTGAAACTTGTATTGAGTGTATGTGTTGAACTGTTGCTCCGTTTTGAGCATGTTCTATATGAAACTTGCTTCCTGTTGCATGTAGTTTCATCTTGCCTTGTTGCATCCTTGGTTTGATTATGTGTGCTTGATGTTTGAATGCATTTTGCATCAATGCTATGTTTAACTTGTTTTGCTCATATCTTCTAGGCCGTAGCTTCGAATTAAACGAACTTTATATGTAACTTGACTAGAAAACCGTGTAGATCATCTTGGTGCTCTTTAAATTGATGTTTAAGAGGTAATAGCACCCCGGGTACCCTAACTTGCACAGCATGTGACATTTTAGTCCTAAACTTGCAAAGTGCAACCCCATCATACCCCAATTTGCACCTCATGTGATGTTTTAGTTCCAGGCCAATCAAAGAACCACAATTGGCGGCCCGGTCGGCACACGCCGTTTTGCAAAACCCCCCTGTCATTTTCCCTAATTAACCCGCACTTCACCTCCACCTGAATTAAATCTGTCCGGAAGGAATCGAGTTCGCGTCCGCCTCAGCTCCAGCTCCAGCTCCGGGGTCCGCCGCCTCGTCGTGTCCGACCACTTGCTGCCCACCACGCAGCGCCTCAGGGGCGCCTCGCTGCCCGCGTCCTCCGCGCACAGGGCCGCCGCCCAGCAGTGCAAGCCCGCGCCGCAGGTCGCCTACACCCAGAGCTTCCAGTACGGCCAGGCAATGGCGCACTAAGCAGATTGCTTTGCAAGCTCGTGAAGAAGGAGAAGATTTAGGTCTCAGGTGAGATCGATGGGTAAGATGGCTCGCAACACGATTATATCTGGGAATTTAGAATTGTAGTTTACCCTGCTGCTTTCTTTTCTTTTTTGTGGGTGGATCTGATGTCTCTACATATATAATAGATACCGAGTGTATGTTGGTGGACCACCAGCATACAACTCCTCTATGGCCGGATCAGCGCAGCCGTTCATCTCCTCCATGCCTGCCCAGAGCCGCCATCTATCTCCACTATGGCCGTCAAGATCTGGCACTCTGGCTGCAAGAAGAAGATTGCTGTTGTCCAAGAAGACCGATGGGTTCAGTTTCAGAGTTTGAGTTCAATACTTGAGCCTGCACTTTAAGTTGGATCTGCAAGAACAGTGCAGAAACGATGGATGAAACTGAAGCTCCTGGTTTTGTTGCAGTTAAATTTAGGAGCTATGGTCAGTTCATGTATATTGTTTTCAATCATAGTCCCTTCATGTATACATGTTCATAGCATTGTGAGGGGAGTATATAGGAACAGAGACTCTGACTGAATTGCCTATTGAATTGTTTCTTACCCCAGGAGGCCGGAGCTGATTGTGTCATGTTTGATTCTTAGAAATATTTTTGCTAGTGCTAACTGAACTTTAATAGCGATGGCTTCAACTATATTGAGTAAGATCATATTGGGGTTTGGTTTGGTCAGAGTTACACTGTTGAAATTGTTCATTACAGATTTATAGCTGTAATTCAATCGATACATGTGGCAGTTTTTATTTAGTGTAATGGCTCTATGTAGTTAATGTTTTCTTTTATATAAATATGTGAGGAGCTATTCTAGAAGAGGATTCAGCAGCATGTGTCTTTGTACAAAGTATACCAGGCAAATCTGCATGCAGTATTGCTCTCTGCTCTGCACTAGTGTTCTCTGGGGCTCTGTAGTATATATAGCATGTGTCTTTGTGTTCCATTGAACGTTTAGGTTCATGAACAAGAGAACCACCGAGCCACCTTCACGGCTGTGTAACCACTACTTTGCACAATTTAAACGGGTATCACACTTATCCCACATAAACAAGATGTGGGTGTTGACGGGCTTCCCACTTGCAGCCTGACTGGTGGTTCTTTCCATTCTTTTGGGTTCGTGGGTGCGATGTAAATGTTGGTCCTTTATGTTTTTGCCTCCTGTAGTAAATAAAAAGCTAATGCAGATTCGTGATCGACTGCTCCTATGTTCGTCTTGATGATATAGATGCCGTCCACTGCTTCTCTTCAGATCTGAAGAGCTAAACCATCTTTCCAGTTGCTACCAGCTAATGGTTTGTGCAGCTCACAATAGCTGGTGGAGCTAGCTAATGAGGGTTTTGTTTTCCTTTCGTAATGGCTTAATACAACAAATGACACGCATTATAATTATAGAAAGCAGTTCCATATGATGGAAGTGCTGCTCAAACAAATAAAATAATGATGAGCATGCTTCGTTAGACTGTAATGTCGGTGCATCGACAAGGTAGAATAAAATAATAAGAACGTGTCGGTGTATTAGCAAAGGAGAAGAAAAACAATAAAAAATGGAGAAGAAGACAAAGAAGAAAAGGAGACAGTTCACACACGAAAATTTGCACATTTCTTTTCCAAGTTCGGTGTATGTTTCTCAAGCTACCGTCTTTTTGAAAAAGTGCAAGGGGGTTTTTACGAAACTGCATGCGCTGACCGGGCCAGTCACCTGGCTGTCAATTGTCGAGCTGTGGTTGGCCTGGGACTAAAACGTCACATGCAGTGCAAGTTGGGTATGGTGGGGTTACATTTTACAAGTTTGGGACTAAATCATCACATTTTGTGCAAGTTAGGGTACCTGGGGTGCTATTACCTCGATGTTTAACAACTTTAACATAATGTTTTGTTCAGATCTGGACCAATTTCAAAATTTGCATATGGGGAGTTTCTGGAATTGTTATATTTTGTTTCCGGCCTCGTTTAAACGTGTTTAGATGTATTATTCTTGTATGCATCATCTCTTGCCATGAGTAGCACCATGTAGCCTTGTCATGCATCATACTTGGTTGAGCATCATGCCATGTTATGTATTGTGTGTTTACCGCGTTGTTTGCTTCTTTTCGGTTGTGCTTCTTCTCGATAGTTTCGGTTTCATTGCGATTGTGAGGACTTGTTCGACTACGCTTGGTTCGTCTACGTGGCTTTGTCTTCTTCATGGACTCGATCTTCTTCCTAGCGGGATTTCAGGCAAGATGGCCGTCACCTTGGATCTCACTACTATCTTTGTTATGCTAGTTGTCTCGATGCTATCGCTATGTCACGCTACCTACCACTTGTTTATGAAGTCTCCCAAATTGCCTTGATAGCCTCTAACCTTTTCACCCTTCCTAGGAAAAACTGTTGCTTGGCTATGTTACCGCTTTGCTCAGCCCCTCTTATAGCGTTACTAGTTGCAAGTTGTTCCATGTTGGGACATGGATATCATGGAGATCTTGGGATATCACAATATCTCTTATTTAATTAATGCATCTATATATTTGGTAAAGGGTGGAAGGCTCAGCCTTTTGCCTGGTGTTTTGTTCCACTCTTGCCGCCCTAGTTTTCGTCATACCGATTTTATGTTTCTTGATCTTGCGTCCCTAACACGGTGAGGGTTTATGGGCCCCTCTTGACAGTTCGCTTTGAATAAAACTTTTCCACCAAGGCCCAACCTTGGTTTTACCATTTGCCTAATAACAACTAAAACTTGCATAGGGACTTTCCTGACCCCGAGGACTTAATCAACCCCCCCCCCTCGGGCCAGTGCTCGTCATGAGTGTTGGTCCAAAATGGCAGTAGCCGGGGCCACCAATGGGTGTGCCAGCCGGAAACTTAGCCAATCCGATCGTGGCCTGAGAGAGATACGCGCGGCTACTATCAGGGTGTCGGCACGTTAGGAGGTCTTGCTGGACTTGTTTTACCATTGCCGAAATGTCTTGTGCACCGGGATTCCGAGTCTGATCGGAGGGTCCCGCGATGGAGGATTGCCTCCGTGGATCGTGAGCTTGTCATGGGCTAAGTTGGGACACCCCTGCAGGGTTTAAACTTTCAAGAGTCGTGCCCGCGGTTATGTGGCAGATGGGAATTTGTTAATATCCGGTTGTAGTGAACTTGAAGTAAACTCAATTAAAATACACCAACCGCGTGCGTAACCGTGACTGTCTCTTTTCGGGGAAGTTCAAGAGGAGAACATGGTTGGGTTATGTTTGAATGTAAGTAGTTCAGGATCACTTCTTGATCATTACTAGTTTGCGACCATTTGCGTAGTTTCTCATCTTACTCTTATGTTTGTAAGTTAGCCACCATACTTTGCTTAGCCGCTGCTGCAACCTCACCACTTACCCTTTCCTACCCATTAAGCTTTGCTAGTCTTGATACCCAATATAATGGAATTGCTGAGTCCTTGTGGCTCACAGATTACTACACCAACAGTTGCAGGTACATGTAATGCGATGATCATGACGTGAGAGCGATGTTTACTTGTTTTGGAGTTCTTCTTCATCGATCATGGGATAGGTTCCTGGTCGACAGCCTGGGCTAGCAAGTGGATGTCGTTTGAGTTTCTGTTTGTGTTTCATCCGTAGTCGGATGTTGTTCTCATGTATGATGTTGATGTATTCTTGTGGCATTAGTATGCCCTTTGTTTGTATCCTCAGCTATTATGTAATGGTACGATGTAATGATATCCATCTTGCAAAAGCGTCTGCAATATGCACTTCTATCCTTGGTGGGACCTTTGAGTTCCTTTAGGATAGAGTCGCATATTGGGCGTGACAGAGGGGGCGCTACACAAGGACACAATATTGTCTTAGCCGTGTGCGGCGCCCCCATCCACCGTCTACTCCCTCGGTCATATTTTCATAGTGCTTAGGCGAAGCCCTGCGGAGATCTCATCACCATCACCGTCATCGCGCCGTCGTGCTGCTGGAACTCATCTACTACTTTGCCCGTCTTGCTGGATCAAGAAGGCGAGGACGTCACCGAGCTGAACGTGTGCTGAACGCAAAGGTGTCGTACGTTTGGTACTTAATCGGTTGGACCGTGAAGAAGTTCGACTACATCAACTGCGTTGTCTAACGCTTCCGCTGACGGTCTACGAGGGTACGTATACACACTCTCCCTCTCGTTGCTATGCATCCCCATGGATAGATCTTGCGTGTGCGTAGAATTTTTTTGTTTTCCATGCAAAGTTCCCCAATAGTATCGCTTAGTGCGGGCTGAAGGGGGGGTATCGGTTGGACTGTTTCCCCCACTATAAAAGGCGGTCTTCTTCCTCAAGAAGGGAAGAAGACCCACCTCTTTTCCCCAAGTTCCATTGTTTCACCAAAGCTCATTTTCGCCCGATCTCTCTCCCTAGCCAATCAAACTTGTTGATTTTCTAGGGATTGGTTCAGAAGGCCCCGATCTACACTCACCAAGAGAAATTTGATTCCCCCACTAATCCCTTGCAGATCTTGTTACTCTTGGTGTCTAAGCACCCTAGATGGTTGAGGTCACCTCAAAGCCAGGTATCGTTGGGAGCCTCCAATCAAGTTGTGGAGATAGCCCCAACCTTGTTTGTAAAGGCTCGATCGCCGCCTTCAAGGGCACCACTAGTGGAATCACGACATCTCGCATTGTGTGAGGGCGTGAGGAGAATACGGTGGCCCTAGTGGCTTCTTGGGGAGCATTGTGCCTCCACACCGCTCCAACGGGGACGTACTTCCCCCAAAGGGAAGGAACTTCGGTAACACATCCTCATCTCCATCGGCTCCACTTGTGGTTATCTCTTCCCTTTACTTTGTGCAAGCTATTGTTGTGTTGTATCCTTTGCTTGCACTTGTTGTTGTTGTTGTTGTTGTTATTGTTTGCATTATATATGTTGCTCACCTAGTTGCACATCTAGACAACCTATTTGTTGCTAAACCTAATTTGTGAAGAAAAGCTAAAAATTGGTAGTTGCCTATTCACCCCCCCCCATCTAGTCAACCATATCGATCCTTTCACCTAAGCAACAAATGCAGAGAGATCTCAAGCGCACACAATTCAATGCCATTTCAACCTCTGGGGGCTTCCCAGGCACCACATCGTGTGCACCACCCTGAAACGAAAATATAGGTGTGCTCATAGCTACCATGGGGTTGTTAATAACCGGACCAGTAATCTGCTAGAGATCCCATCCAAGCTACGCGGTGGGAGACTTCGTCTAACAGTGCTGACCTGCAATCCAAGATAAGAGGAGCAACGATCACTACTGTCATACTTTTGCGAAGGAGATGGCAAGCCAGCCAATGATATTCGGAATAGCAACAATCATCAGTGACTGTAAAAATTAATGAGCAAGCTTGTTAGAAATACATAGAATATCATTAGTTTAGCTAGCTACTGAAACATTGCAAAGATACGCCCAAAATTCAAAAGTTTGGCACATCAGTAATGCTCCGTCCCCCACATTTGGTTCATTTCAATTCCTTGATTACCACAAAAATGACAGAACTAAGTGTTGACCCATGGAGCTGATAAGGCCCAACCCCTAATGTAGCAGATTGTGCCAGCAAGGCATTGATTTTGGAGCGCATAATTTCAAGTTTATCCAAATAAGAACTAATCAACATTTGATATACAAAACCACATCCACTTTATTTGATTTGAATTAACCAAAATGTTGAATAGGTATTGGTTGCAAGGGGCATCAATCAACCAAGCATTGACATTGACCCTTGTTAACTTTCAAGCCACAAGCAGCAGCAAACTGACCCATCTCGCAATGATATACTACTGACAACAACCGCATAGAGCAAGGCGAGTAGGCCAAAGAAAGAAAATCTCACCCCAGATGGCCGCTGGCGATGGCCCCGACCATGGCGCTGACGTTGGAGAGGGAGCCGAACACGGAGAAGTACAACGCGCGAGGGAGCACTGCCAGGCAGGGGAGTGGGGACAGAGGCAGGGCACGGGAAAACGGAGGGTGAGGCATTGGAGTTGAGAAAATGCGACGGCGGCTCGCGGTGGATCTCCTTATCCACCGCCGTCGGCAGCTCCCCAAGACTCGACGGCTCGAGGGGAAGTCAAGTTGGATGGTGGCGGCGACATCATAGAGGAGGGGGCTAGGTCAGGGGAGTGGGGAGTGGAGGAATGGAGGGGAATGTGAGGAGTGGGGAGTGGAGGAGTGGACGACGCGGTCGCGGCTGTCTCATTGATTAGGGGGGTACTCGCTCCGTCAAAAAAAGTTTGTCCCTCAAATGGATGTATCTAGCACTGTGCTAGATACATCCATTTAAGGGACAAGCTTTTTTGGACGGAGCGAGTACCAGTGAATTGGAAAAGACCACGTGGCGCCAGCCTATGTGAAATCCTGAAAATGCCCTCCGCGGGGCAAGGAAATTTCAGCCGGTGGCACGAACCCGGTGTCGATTCCCAGCAATACCTTCCACACCCACGTCGAAAGCCAATGACAAAACTAGCTCACACCACCTGGGCCCCGCCTGTCATAGAGAGGTGGGAAGTAGCACGAGTGAAAAACGAAGCGCACTATTCATTGCAGCAGTGTTTATATCGATCTGACGGCCAGGATCGCTCCATCTAGAGATCCGACGGACAAAATCATTTTGGGAACATAATTTGACAGCCCAAAATCACATGCCGTGAGAAGGCTCCATTTTTGCTCCGGGAATGGAATTTGTCGTTGCCTCTATCATTCGGACCGTGAGTTTTGTCCCAGCCCACAGCCACCCCATAGTCCAATAGTCCATAGAGCACACAGCACGGATCGCCGCAACAAGGGCAAAGCAGAGAAGTTCGATCAACTTGACGGACGAGTGAGATCACGTCGTATAAAGTCATACACACTATTCATCATACGCACAGCAATTTCGAGCAAAGAACGCCGGTTTCTTCTATGAAAAAAAATTCTTTATTTGACACTGTCTTAAAATCTGGTTCCTTATTTGACACTAGAAAAGTTCTTCTTTCCTATTTGACACTAGTCCTAAATTTTATTCCCTATACGACACTTCCGTCCATTCTGAGCCTAAATGACACCTGAAAAGACGATTTTGCCCCTCACGCGATATGTGTGTGCGCGTGTGTGCTGTTGCGTGTGTGGGTGCATGCACACATGTGTGCTGCTGCTGCATGTGTGCCGCTGCATGTGTGTTTGCTATTGCGTGTGTTGTTGCGTGCCTATGTGCTGCTGCTGCGTGTGTGTGTGCTGCGTGCGTGTGTGTTGCTGTGTGTGTGCGCGTGCATGTGTGTTGCTGCGTGTGTGTGCGCGCGTGTGTGTGCACGTGTGTGTTGTTGCATGTGTGTGCGCATGCGTGTGTGTTGGTGCATGTATATGTGTTGCTGCGTGTGTGCTCCTGCGCTCGCACCGGTGCTGCATGTGTGCGCTATTGTCCCCCACACACATACCACATGAGGGACAAAAGAGTCTTTTCAGGTGTCATTTAACCTTAAAATGAACGGAAATGTCATATAGTGAATAAAATTTAAAACTTATGTGAAATAGGGAAGAAATTTTTTTCAGTATCAAATAAAAAAGCATATTTTAAGATAGTGTCAAATAAGGAATTTTCTCTTCTTCTATCTAGGAAAAAAGAAAAAAGAGGTAGTGAGCGCCGGCTCATCCATTCCCCTCCCCCCTGTGTCCAAAAAAAACATCCCTCTCCCCCGACCCCGAGCGGCGGAGCGCCGCCTCCGCCGGCCGCCGTTGCTGCCGTCGTCGACCACCTCCTGGTGCTGCCGTCGAAGATCATCTCGCCATCGACCACGAAGCTATTGGACTCGAGGCAAGGAGAAGCTGAGGAGGAAGCGCCGCGTCTGCAGCTGCCCGCCGTTGAGTAGAGGGTCGACCGCCGTCTCTACCTGCCCGTCGTCGACCACCTCCTCGCCGGATCGCCGCCGTCGACCAGAGACGGCCACAAATCTGGAGGACGCGGGGGATGGAGCCGGTCCGGACGCGCCTGCACCTGCACGCGGTCTCCCCTGTCCTCTCCTCTGTTTGTTCCTATGCTCTCTGATGACTGATGACTGATCTATTGAGTGCCAAATTTTTCAACAATTAGTACTGAATTGTCAGCACTTAGTACTGATCTATTGAGCATTGACCACGTCGACCCTGACTCTTTGCATCTCAGAGCTGTTGCTACCGGGCAAGATCAATTCATCTTCCAAGTGAAGTGTGACTGCTTAGGAGCAACAAAGGTCTTGCGATGCAGAGATCTTGAAATTGCCGGGCAACATGCAAATTGCCACTGCCAACGCAGCTCTCTTCAAGGAGAAGAAGGGCAACCACACGGCAAGCATTGTAAAAGCAATCTCAAATTGACAAAAAAAAGAAAAGGAGAAGAAGGGCAAGCTTTGGGATAGAGAACAGAAAACTGAAGGTTGTTAACCTGAATGGTGACTCCACGGTGCTAGGAGCATTGCAAACTGAAGTCAGTGCCTTAGAGAGGCACACCCTGTCACTGGCCAAGGATTGCTTGCCTTCGAACAAACTAAAGAAAGAGGTATACAGCTATGTTCTTTTTGCATCTTCCTCATTTGTGTTCATGTTGGAGCATGATGCCAGTTTATTCAGCTCATTTTGCTAGACATGATTATGCTTGTTTCCCTTTAGTCCAGGACAAGAATTTGGCATGCATATATACAGCTAATTATTTCATTTCCAGTGACAAGCAGGAACAAAAACAATCACCGGTGTAATAGTAACACAGGAAAACTATCGAATAGTTTCTCGATGAATCCGAAAACAGTGTCTAACTCTAATCCAAACAAGAATCTGGGTATAGTTGTAGTACACACAAGTATCACATTGTTTGTCTAACAAAACTTCAGTCTAACACATCTCCTGTGTCTCAATCAGAGTGCAGCCCAGGACAACAGGCGACTCATCCACTTAGCGCCTCTGCTAAGCGTCGAAGAAACTCCAGCCGGGGAGCAACGGCTCGACCACCAATGACGAAGTACACAAGCTCCTGGTGGTCGTCCCGGGTGCTCTTGAAGAACTCCAGTGGGGATATCAATGTGGGCTCGTATCCCCAGCAGAAAACTAGCCCGGCTTTCTTCTGCCAGGTGCCAAGAACTGCTCCAAGGTCTTCTCCCATTACCCTCCTGTGGTCCTCGTATGTCAGCTCCCATGCCAGTGGGTCGCCCTCGCCGCTGCTCCTGGCATTCTGATAAAGCGCAGCTCCCCGTCCCTCGAACCATATCATCAGCTTGGTGGGATGTGACCTCCATGCCCCGAAGACCCTTCCCTGGCAGGGAGCAGCAACGACAGAGATCTTCTCCCATCCTTGATCAAGCTTCAGCTGCCACAGTACAACATCGGTGTTGGTGTCGGCCCGCGACGCGACACAGATGGAACCCGACAGCTGCATGAGCCCCGAGTGGAGAGCCTCATGGGGGAGGTCCACCTTGATGCTCGTCTCCTCCTGGAGGTTGAAAACTATCAACCGCCGGATCCGGTTGTCGTGCCCGCCAGCCTCCAACATGTAGACCAGGTTGTCTAGGCAAATAGAAGGATCAAGCTCTGCGATATTGTCGGAGGGAAGGATGCTCCGTGGCTGGGTGCTTGGGTGACCGCCGAGGCTCTTGACCATTATAGACCCGTTCTGCAGCATCAAGATCTTGAAGTTCTTGGCAGATTTGCAATAGCCGAACCCACAGAACCTGTGCCTGGAATCGAATTCCATAAAGACTAGCATCACATCAATCTTTAAAGCAGGGTTGAAGATGACGCAGCCGCTAAACCTTTTGGTGACGAGATTTGAAACCTGGAGAGCGATCAATCCATTGGCAGTTCCAAAGTAGCTGTAACCGAACTTGGCGCTGAGCCCATGGCAGAAACTAGAGGATGGAGTCTCGTCACGGGAAGGTGAAATTCTGACGATCCCCCATGATGATGGGATCGATGCAGTAGGCCATGTGCACGTCGCTCGCCTGTGGTTGGCGAGATTTGATCCAAAAGGAGGAACCCGATACAGCGGCCATCAGGTTCTTGGATGCGCTTGCGTAGCGGAAGATGTCTCGCGAGGGGAGACGAGCGAACAGCTCCAGTACGAGATCCTGGGAGAGCTCCTCCTCCGATCCGTCCTCCTCCGATCTCTTTCTCTTCTTCCTCCCGGCCTCCTCCTGGACAGGTGGCTTCTTCCCTGAATCCATGGCGAAACTGGCGAAACCTAGCGGTTGTCAGCTCTGACGAGATACGAATCCCCCTGCGCGGCTGCGCCTCGTGTATTTATTAGGAATCGCAGCCACGGAAAAGGTTTTCCTTTCTTTTGTTTAGTATAGGGAATCAGAAAAGGAAAAAGTTCGGGGGTACTAGCCGTAGGACTACCTATTCTTTTCCCTCCATTGAACTGCTTCCTTACCATATACCCCGTTCCTAAATATAAATTTTTTTAGACATTTCAAATAGACTACAACATATGAATGTATGTAGACATATTTTAAAATGTAGATTCACTCATTTTGCTCCGTATGTAGTCATTTGTTGCAATCTCTAGAAATACTTATATTTAGGAACAGAGGGAGTATATACGGAGTATATACGATCCCCATGCCAATGGAAGGAGAAGGTCCGACTATCCTTCATCTCAAAAAAGTAAAAACAAATTACCTCGAGATTTCGAGACCATCAAACTATCACTATTGTCGCAAGAATGAGCCGCCGACATTTTCTGTCGGAGTAATGGGCCACAGGTAGTCTAACCCGAGTCCCTGAGCCTTTCAAGACATTGGGCCGACTGCGCCCCACAAACGTCCAGAATGAAGCGTCGCCTTCTGGTGACCAGCTGGCTCAAGTGGCCGGTTGCCGGAAGATGGCCAAGCTCCAGAAGACAGCACCAAGACGGGCCGACTCCAAACAGGCGGCCTCCAGAGAGGTCGGCTCCTAGCAGGTGGCCCACGGCGCCCTCAAAGTCTGCGCCCTCATTAAAAAGACAAGACATAATATGGCTACAATGTAGCCCATCACCCCCATATCCAAGGCAAGGCGTAGCCACGGTGCCCCGTACCGGCGGAGATCTCCGCACGATGCGGCACCGTTGCCACTCCGTCCTTAACGTCACCCCTGACAGGCGGAGCCCTGTTCCCACGACGGCCTGTCGGTACGGCCTGCAGGCGACGGGCCCTACTAGGCAGCGAGAGCCCGTGTATTTATAAGGAATCACAACCATGGAAAAGGTTTTTCTTTCTTTTGTTTAGTAGGGAATCAGAAAAGAAAAAAGTTCGGGGGTACTAGCCGTAGGACTACCTATTCTTTTCCATCCATTGGATTGCTTCCTTACCATATACGATCCCCATGCCGATGGAAGGAGAAGGTCCGACTATCCTCCATCTCAAAAAAGTAAAAATATGACCTCAAGATTTCGAGACCAGCGATCTATCGCTACTGCCGCAAGAATAAGCCTCTGATGTTTTCACTTGTACATGACGTGCACTAGACAAAGGAAAGTGTCAACACCTCTTATCGGTGTTAAAAAGGAAAAACAAAGAGATCCCTTCCCTCGGCGCCTCAGTGGCGCTGGCCACCACTCTGGTGTCGGCGTCCACCCTCTCATGGCCTCGTGCATCTTGCTCTCGGCTGGCTCCTTCGCCTCGGGCTCACCCTCCCTGCCAAGGCCGTCGCTCCTGGGCACAACTTTCAGTCTCATCGTCCTGGTTGGCGCCTCGGGACCAACTCGTGGCCCATGCGCCTCCACCGCATGCAGATTGGCAATCTATGGACGGCCGGCGCCCCTGCGAACTCCCCCTCGACGGTGTCATGGATTATGGGGGTATTCATCACGTCGGCCTTTCATTAATGGGCCGGGCCGAGGACCACAGACAACTGAAGAATGGGCCACGTAAGCTATAGCCCTCAGTGTACTCAAGATGGAATGCTTACTTTGCATACACTTCAAGGCATATTCAAATATTCAGCATGTTTATGTCTAGATGCAACCGACCATGTGTAACCCTAGGTACCCCTCGGCCCCTATACAAGCCGAGGGTTTAGGTATGTAGATGCAAGTTAGATTCATTCATGCGATCTTGAGGTAGATCATCCTGTACTTTGTACCCCATCCACAATTAATACAATACAAGCAAGACGTAGAGTTTTATCTCTTCGAGAGGGCCCGAACCTGGTTAAATACCATGTCTCTCTACTTCCTGTTATCATCAAGCCGATATCACCAGCTTAGGACCCCCTATCCGAGATCTGCCGCATTTAGCTCCGACACTGGTGGCCCATGCAGGTCACTCTGTGTGATCACGAAAGCTCGATGGCTCATCTTTGGATCGACGAAAACATTGATTATGGGAAGACGTTCTTCCCCGGGCAGCCTTTTGCCTTCGACATCATCGTGTTGCACGTCGACTCGACTGGCCAGCTAGGCCAAGTCAAGAATCTCATCCCAAGCCAAACCATCAGGTTTGGCAATCTAGAGTATGCCGCGGACTCCGGTGGTGAACTTGCTTTTTCAGGTTGGGTGTGAGACCAGACCGAGGATCTCGCCAACGCCGATGTCCTAGCACCAGGCTCAATCTTGGAGCAAGACCTTGGAGGCATCAACATCTCGGATCAACCCTCGAGCTCGGACCCTCGCATTACCTGTCGGATCAAACTTCATATCTGACCACCGGAACCCCGAAGGCCGCAACATGTGGAACCTCAGAGAAACTTCAACTAAGCCCCACCTACTATCACCGCGGGCCCGACAGCCACAACCTTCCACTGGCCACCACTCCGGTGTCGTCGTCCATCCTTCAATGGCCTCGTGTGTCTTGCTCTTGTGTGAATCGCCGCCGGAATCCACCAATGCGTCGTTGTGGGTGGCAAAAAAAAGCTCGGGGATGACAAAGAACCATCGGGTCCAAGCGCTGCCTCCAACCGCGCCAATGCTGTCCGGCGTGGCCACCGCGTCTCCGGCAACGACAAGCCGCCTTCCGGCCGCACCTACCGGAGGCAAACAGTCTTGAAAGCCGACGACGACGGCATCGGCGCTCGCCGAGGCGGCAGCCAAGAAGAAGACGAAGAAGACTGCGGCGCCGGCTCTTCTAAGGCCTACGCCTCGTGCGGCAACTCTGGCTGCCCCTACGGCGACTGCTCCGACGCGAGCGGTAGCCGCGGCTAGGATCTCCCCCTTATTCTAGCAGATCGGTACCCCGACCATATCCTTGGGCAGCTCCGATGTATCTATCTTTTCGTAGACAGCTGCATCGAGTTTCTCTTCTTCCACTATTGGATCGGGTGTTTTCTCCGTTCGGTCGGCTTGGCCAGCCCGGAAGTAATACGAAGTGAACGGGAACCTTGCGCATGCAGCGCTAACAACTTTTGACTCGAGCACAGTAGGAATAGTTTCCTTAACCTGAGTGACCAAAGGAAGAACGCTCTTGATACATTCCATTCAAAAGATCGCATTGAGTAGGTGGCTCCAGCCTGCCAGGAGCCCATCTTGAATAGTAAGTTCGGATTGCTAAGATAGGAGTAAAGCCGAACGTAAGCATCGGTACGGATCGACTGGCCTGCCCACCATCACCAACGGAACTTTCACCTCTCGGCTCAGAGAGTTAGCAACAAAAAACGTGGCCGCCAAGTGCTCGATGAAATGCCAACAAGTTAAAAACCTCGTGTCCTGTTGGAATTCGATAGTGATTGTTCGTGATCGGTAGTGATGGTTTATAATGCTTGCTTTGACATTGTAGAGCAGAGATGAGCATGGCTGAATTTCTCGCATCGTTGGAGTCCTCGGCCACCGTTGGCCTTGATGATTTCAACTATGGTGACTCATTTTTCGATCATTCGGCCACCCAATACACGCAGAGCTTATGATCATACAATACCCCTGATTCCGAGCGCTACACCTGTTTCGATGCGACCTTACCGTCTTGCACCAGCTCTGAAAACTAAGTTAGAGAAGCAAATTCAAGAGATGCTCACAAGTGGAGTAATTCGGCCAAGCAACAGCCCATTGTCCTCTCCTCTGCTCATGGTTAAAAAGAAGGACGACAATTGGCGACATGTCATAGAGTACCGTCACTTAAACGCCATGTCTCAAAAATGGAAGTTTCTTATTCCAATAGTGGATGAACTACTAGACGAGCTCGCAGGTGCCAGTTGGTTTACTAAGTTGGACTTGCGCTCGGGCTACCATCAGATCCGCCTTGCTCCTGGAGAAGAGTACAAGACTGCCTTTTGAACGCACTCTGGTCATTACGAGTTCACAGTAGTGTCCTTTGGCTTGACTGGCGCTCCATTCACGTTTCAGTTTGCGATGAACCATACACTTGAGTCGGGCAACAGGAAATTTGTCATTGTATTCTTCGATGATATACTAGTTTTCAGCGCCACATTTAAGGATCATCCTCGTCATCTTACAGAGGTGTTGAAACTTCTAACCGAACACCAATGGAAGGTCAAATTATCGAAGTGCACATTTGCTCAGAGGCAAGTCGGGTACCTTGGCCATATCATCAGTGGTGGGGGCGTACCTACAGATCCAAGTAAAATTTCAGCAATTGAGTCTTGGCCTACTCCTAAAAATGTCAAGGAGAACCGAGGATTCTTGGGGCTTGCCTGTTATTACAGGAAGTTTATCCGCAATTACGGGATAATATGCCGTGCTCTCACTAATTTACTCAAGAAAGGAGTTGTGTTTTGCTGGTCTGACAGCGAGGAGCAAGCGTTTCAAGCTGTCAAACAAGCTTTGATTTCCGCTTCAGTTTTATCACTCCCAGACTTCAGCAAAACTTTTGTAGTTGAGACAGACGCGTGTGGTATTGAAATTAGTGCGGTACTTATGCAGAATGGGCATCCCCTTGCGTATGTCAGCAAATCATCGGCCCCTAGGAATCGAGCACTCTATCTATGAAAAGGAGTATTGTAACGTCCTCGATGCGACTATATCTCTCACGTGTCGAAGCATGACTTAAAGGCATAACCACATTGAAAGCAATGTCGCAAGTGAGGTAATCTTCACAACAACCCATGTAATAAATAAGGGGAAAAGATACATAGTTGGCTTACAATCGCCACTTCACTCAATATATGAATAAAGCATTACATTCATCCAAATACACTCAAGGTCCGACTACGGAACCAAAATAAAAGAAGACTACCCCAAATGCTACACAGATCTCCGATCGTCTCGACTGGACTCCACTACTAATCAACTGGAAACGGAACAACATAACAAACACGATCTTCAACTAGCTCCTCCTTGAGCTCGGTTGAGTCACCTGCACGGTAACATCGGCACCTGCAAACTGGTTTTGGAAGTACTTGTGAGTCATGGAGACTCAGCAATCTCACACCCTCGCGATCAAGACTATTTAAGCTTATGGGTAGGTAAAAAGTATGAAGTGGAGCTGCAGCAAGCGACTAGCATATAAGGTGGCTAATATACGCAAATGAGAGCGAGAAGAGAAGGCAAAAGTACGGTCGAACAAACTATGATCAAGAAGTGATCCTAGAACAACCTACGCCAAACATAACTCCAACACCGTGTTCACTTCCCGGACCCCGCCGAGAAGAGACCGTCATGGTAACACACGCGGTTGATGCATTTTAATTAAGATAAACTTTAGGTTTTCTACAACCGGACATTAACAAATTCCCATCTGCCCATAACTGCGGGCACGACTTTCGAAAGTTCATAACCCTGCAGGGGTGTCCCAACTTAGCCCATCACAAGTTCTCATGGTCAACGAAGGATATTCCTTCTCCCAAGACAATCCGATCAGACTCGGCATCCCAGTTACAAGACATCCTCGACAATGGTAAAACAAGTCGAGCAACACCGTCCGAATGTGCCGACAAATCCCGATAGGAGCTGCACATATCTCGTTCTCAGGGCACACTCAGATTGTCCAAACTTCCGGTAGGCCAGCCCAAAGTCGCCACTGGTGGCCATCGGCGGCTGATAAGGTGGACCAACACTTAGAGGAGCACTGGCCCGGGGGGGTTAAATAAAGATGACCCTTGAGTCCGCGGAACCCAAGGGAAAAGAGGCTAGGTGGCGAATGGTAAAACCAATGTTGGGCATTACTGGAGGAGTTTTATTCAAGGCGAACTGTCAAGGGGTTCTCATTATAACCCAACCGTGTAAGGAACGCAAAATCCGGGAACATAACACCGATCTGACGAAAACTAGGGCGGCAAGAGTGGAACAAAACACCAGGCATAAGGCCGAGCCTTCCACCCTTTACCAAGTATATAGATGCATTAATTTAAACAAGAGATATTGTGATATCCCAACAAATATCCATGTTCCAACAAGGAACAAACTCCAATCTTCACCTGCAACTAACAAGGCTATAAGAGGGGCTGAGCAAAGCGGTAACATAGCCAAACAACAGTTTGCTAGGACAAGGTGGGTTAGAGGCTTGGCTTACCAATATGGAAGGCATGATAAGCAAGTGGTAGGTATCGCAGCATAGGCATAGCAAAAGAGCGAGCAACTAGCAAGCAAAGATAGAAGTGATTTCGAGGGTATGGTCATCTTGCCTGAGATCCCGCAAGGAAGAAGAACGAGTCCATGAAGAAGACAAACGGACATAGCCAACGGATCCTCACAAACGCAACGTTACCGGATTACCGAGAAGAAGTACACCGGAAAGAAAACAAACAACATAGTAAACAAACATCACATAAGCATGGCACTATGCGCAAATAAGTATGATGCATGTCCGGTTTAATGAGGCATGGCATGGCAAAATGCACAAACAACCCTACAAATTAAGTGGAGCACAATATGCAACTCCGTTGCATATTGACGGAACACCACATCAATTATTTAGTTCACTCTCGGTTAGGTACTCAACAATATTAAATGTTGGTTAACATGGCAAGAGGTGAAGCATAACAAAACTATACCATCTAAACAATTTAAATGGGGCCGGATATAACAAACAACAAATCCGGTAAATCCCCATATGCATTAGCAATTTAATGAAACAACAATTTTAAACATTTAAATGTTATTATCATGATGCAAATGACATGTGCAAGTTTTATGCAATATTTATGAAAAGTTGACAAGAGCATTAAGAAGCATTTGTCACCGCGGTGGAAAGAAAGGGGTGCCACGGCAATGATAACGGTTCCGGTAGTTCATGGAAAAACCGATGCAAAAGGAAAAGTGACGGGAGCGTGCAAAAGATGGTGGAGTGATCCTGGATTCTGGGTCCCCACGGGTTAGCGGCAAAAGAGGAGGACCGAGCAAGAGACAACTCGGACACGGTGCAGACAACGGGTGCATCTCATACAACATGCATTCGTTCACGGACGTCGTCTCGGGGTTATACCTTCGAAGTGTGCAAACGGGACGGTTCTCGTTCGGTGCAAAGTAGAGGAAGTAGATGTTTCTCGCGACGGCGGTAGTGGTACATGTTCATGGAAAAACCGGTGTAAAAGGAAAAGTGACGGGAGCGTGCAAAAGATGGTGGGGTGATCCCGGATTCCGGGTCCCCACGGGTTAGCGGCAAAAGAGGAGGACCGAGCAAGAGACAACTCAGACACGGTGCAGACAACGGGTGCATCTCATACAACATGCATTCGTTCACGGACGTCGTCTCAGGGTTATACCTTCGAAGTGTGCAAACGGGACGGTTCTCGTTCGGTGCAAAGTAGAGGAAGTAGACGTTTCTCGCGACGGCGGTAGTGGTACATGTTTATCGTTGCACGAGTTTCTGTAGACGTTCATGTCGTCGGTGTCATGGTACTTGGGGTCTTCGGACTTTCTGGTCCCGTTCTTGCGACGGTAGTCGTTCACGTTCGTTTCGGAGAGGTACTTGATGACTCCAACGTCTTCGGGGCGACGGTAGTTGTACACGGTCCACGAGACGTCGATCGTTCGGGGTCCGACTTGCAGGTCTTGTCGACATGAGGCGTTTTTGTGTAGACGAACTTGGCGCATCCGAAGGGTCACACTTGTCGTCGTGGGAACTTGGTGAATCAGAGGTCTTCGAGGGTTGTCGTGGTACTTGACGATATCCAGGACAATCTTGTGACTTGCCGGTCTCGACGAACCGTCGGGGTACTTCGTCTCGGGTTTTGACGACGGTAGCGGAACTTGCGTCGGTCGTCGTGGTACTAGGGCCCTGATCTTGGCCTCGTCCAAAAAGAAGACACGATGTTGGGGAAAGACCCGAAAGTGCTCCCGGGGTCAAACACAGGGTCATGCTCAGCGGTCGAGCTACTGCTGCTCGATGCAGGGGGTTGTCGTAGGGGAGGTCGAGGTCGCCGGAAACAGAGGCTGAGACGCGCCGGAGGTAGTGGTGCTCGCGGGTGTAGGGCGACCGGTGCTGGGGCTCCTGCTGGGCGCAAAGGACGCCGGGTGCGGGGCGCAGGTGCTCGAGGAGCTACTCTCCTCGAGCGCTCGAACGACGGGGACTCGGCGAGGAGGAGGCGCGCTTGCGGCCTGGCGCTGCAGAGGGAGGCAGGAGCTGAGGCGCGAGGGTGCAGGGCGGCGGCCTGCGGCGCCTGGCGGAGGAGGAGAAGTTGCAGGGGCGCCGGGGTGTGAGGCTCGGTCGCGTCGGGGTCCTGGAGGAGATTGGGCGCGGGAGGTTCCTCCCCTGGCTCGAAGTGGAAGGGAGGAAAGGGAGACGAGGGGAGGAAGAGCGAGGGGGATCGGGACGAGCAGGAGAGATGGGGGGATCGAGCGCTCGGCTCTCCTGGCGGCGCAAGCGGGGAGACGAGGAGGAGGGGGTTAGATGGGATCGGGGGCCTAGGGTTAGCAGCGGGACTGGGAAGCGGGCCGGCCTGGACTGAGGCCCAAGTGGCCAGCTGGGCTACTCTCTCTCTCCCTCACTCCTTTGTTTTTTTTTAAAAACAGAGAACTAAAAGAAAGGAAAAAGGACAGAGGAGAAGGTTGAAGAAGAATTTGGACTAGCGGTTAATTTTCTTGGACTCACAAAAATATGTTTGGTCCGAGAAAATTAGAAGTGGCAAGATCGAACGATAAGAATTCAAACGGGTTTTAGGAGTATCCAAAAATGTTTGGAATTTTTGTGGAGATCGGGAAAGCGATGAAAGAAATTATGGGCAAACTTTGGGGACCAAACTTGAAGCGGGAAAAATGCATGTGATTATTTGCAAGTGTGTTATGGTAAATTTTGAATTAAAGAAATATTTTATAATAGCTCCACTAATATCGGGAAGATATGTTATAAAGAAAAGTCATCCTTCCCTTGATTTAAATGGATCGAAGATCCATACGATCTATTTAAAAAAGTTTTGAAACGGTTGCAATATTAATGGCATGATAACATGATGCAATGCACATAATGCAATGATGAATGCAACGAACCAAACAAATCACCCCACGAAACCCGGAAACCCTGGAAGGCATCTGAAACTCCGGTCTTGGGACATTACAAGTATCTCGTAATTCTTCTTAACCCTCTCATAAACCGTATAAGGGCGGTATGGTCATTTAATCATATGGTATACCCATCTCTGTATTTGTCGGGTACTAGCGTAGACGTATACAACCAATCCAAATCCTTCCCTCCTGGGCCTGGCTCATTTCTTTACCTTTTTTTAACCTTCAAAAATAATATGAATGAGGTAGGATTTGAACTCCAAACCTCTTGATTTTACTTCCACCCACAGTAACCAATCAGGACAGCACATTTGTTGTGTTGGTATTTTCTTTTACAGTTATTATTGTGAATTTTCTCAGCCTAATTTTCTTCCGAGAAGTGCTAGGCCAGCCCACCATCGTTGGATGAGAAAGCTTTGGCTGGTTGGATTTGACTTGAGAACGTGGCAGCTATGGGGCAATCATCAAAGAAATTGTTGCAGGAGCTCAAAACTTCAGTAGTTGTAATTTTATTTTTGAACTAGCAAAAGGGCCCGTGCGTTGCAACGGGTAAAAAATAATAAAAATATGGAAACCAACCATCAGAGTTCAAATCGTAGAGTTGACACTGGGGCTCATATTTTTCTGAATTTTTTTTGGCCTTTTGATGATGTGCGTTCGATGGGAGCTAGACGTTTCCATCGACTATGAAAGCGTCTGTGTTGATTTGCTCAATCTGAAAATGATGTGCCGATTTAGTCTATCGCAGGTGTTCATAAGAATAAAATGTGCATGTGTACGTTCATAGGAGTGAATGTATGTTCATATGTACAAGCGCCTGCAATTGTACTATATTTAGAAAAGAAAATAATAAAAACGCGAACACATGTGCTTGCTAAAACGGTATATAGCACTGCTATAAGTGATTGGTTTACATAGGAAATCAATGACAAAATTAGCAATTACAGAATAACCGGATTTCAACCCAAAAGTGGATAAATAAATAAAGTGTGATGTTAGTTTTTTTTGCCATTGTATACAACCAGCAGTCCTAATGGGCGTATATTCCTTTCAGAACATATTAAGCTGCAGTTAGCTAGAACGTTGAGATCTATATGATCAAGCAAAAGCTTAAAGTCAGTGCAAATTATAATCCCACAAACACCATGCATTCGCTTAGCTTCTTTGTATATAACTCAAATCCCTCCTTGCATCTCTAATCTTACTTCAGGAAAAAACAACGAATCAACTAAGATGAGCAAAGATAAGAACAGAACATGAAGGGGGTGAGAAGGAGGAGAAGAGAAGAGGTAGACAGGGGAGGAGAAGGGATGGGCAAACCACGCAGCGTCATGTTTGTTGGGTCCTTTTTCATTTTCTCAGGACGGCCTCCAGCTCATGTTCCCATCGTCGACTTACTTGCCGACATCTCGTCGACCCTGTCGTCCTCAACCCGCAAGGCCTCTCCCACCCGTCCTCCTCCTCCCCTTAGATCTTATGAGTTCAGCCGCCGCCACCACCACAACCGCGTGGTCCGCCTGTCCCTACAGCCACCCGCTGCTGCCGGCTTCTTGCCACCATCGTCCTTTGCTGCTTTTTCATGCGAGCCAAACAACAGCCCCGCCGTCGAGTAGCAGCATGCCAGCGGCGGGGTGCGGACCGGTGGCTGCTTCAACCGGCATGCACGGACGCCGAACTGAGGCGCCCGCCTGTGTGCGCGTAGGCTGGGGTTGCGAGGGCATGGAATAGCACTTGTCATGCGGAACTGGGACTCCGATCCAAATCGGAGACGTACAGCAGCATGAGGTTTTGACGACGGACGAACCTATATATGGTTCCCTGAATTAGTATCACCTCGCGTATATATTTTAATTTCAAATTGAAAACGTAAATTTACGGAAAGAAGCGTATTGTGATGGTGAACTCACGGAGTTAATCTGTACTTTATTATTAAGGAGATTAAGGAAAGAAGTAGAAAGCTCAACACAGAAGCTCATAATTTAGTTAAATTTTATAGCTCTTTAGAGGAGGGTCGCCATGTGTGGCTAGGAGCTCCCCATGACCCTTTAGTTATCCCTGTAAACCTTGTGATTGATTAATAAAGGGGTTTACCACTAAAAGAAACTTGAGAACGTGGCTTCCCATAGGTAGTTTGCACGTATAAATTAAGGGTCTGTTTCTCTCTCTCTCCCTGTCTCTCTCTCTCTTAGCAAATGAAGTTCAATGAAATTCTGTACGCCATACATGCTCCTAAAATCAGACACGCATTAAATTTGCTTCCACCGTAATGAAAATGTGCTTCCTTTGGTTAATCAATTTGCTTCGAATGTTCTGACTTTACCAAAAATTGTGTTGTGTTGGATAAAATTATTTATCCCATCAGATCTCGAACAAGGAATTTGCTTTCTTCCGATGCATACCAAATATTATTTTGATGCAACACGCGTTTTCAACACAATGAAATCATGTTCCAATCAATTCGAGGATTTGCTTCTGGTGCAACTAAAATATGCTTCCTTTTTTTGCGAGAAACTAAAATATGCATTGGATTAACAAAAAATGTATCCATAAAATTTCAGTTAGAGAATTTGCTTCCATGAGATAGATACATGAGTCCAATGTAACATAATATTCTCGTTTCCAATCACATTAAATTTGGGCCCTCTAATTGTACATTTAGCTTCCACTATGGTTAGAATCTTTTATCTATCTAGATCTAGAAATTTGGGTTTGCTCGTATATTATTCTGCATCGTTCGCTCTTTCTTCACATCATGTGGCAGAAATTTTCCAACATCAACACAAAAGACAGAAATTTTGATTTTTTTAGTTTGGTATTTGGTTTGTCGGTTTTTATGCTTAGCCCTAGCTCCAAGGATGAAAGTTCGTTAAATTGAAATTAGTTAATCAATTAAAAAATTCACGAATTTGATAAAAAATTGCGAAATTGAAAAGTTCATTGATTTGAAAAAAGGTTCACAAATACTTTTTCACAGGAGGCTGACCGACTGGGCCAGTCCATTGTTGCTCGAGGAAATAGGGAAAATTAAATTAACGGTTTTACGTATCTATATATATTATGATTTTAAATACTTTTTTCTTCAAACCTAGCACGGATGCCTACCTTGGGCATGCCCACCTGGCGGGAAAAATTTGAGGTCGTTTCATGAATGTCCCAAAAAAACACCATGTTCAACGGAGTGCGTTCTGGTAGGACAGAAGTCTCTGTCTGGGAGCATGTTTTTTGGCATCTTCAAATGACACCAAAAAAATTTCTTGAGCTTATATGACCAATTAAAGGTTACATGCCAAGTTGTTTTAATTTTTGACAAATTTTGCATTTTCTAGAGTTTTCTCAGTCAAAAAATACCAACAAATGGCCGGACGTGTCGCAACTTGCATACGGTGTTGAAAATCGTTCAAACCTGACATGGATTCCTACCATGGGCATGCCTCCCTGTTTGCAAAATTTGGGATCATTTGAAGGATGTCCAAACATAGACCATGCTCAACGATGGGGTTCGAATATGCAAGAAGACTGAGCATGATGTTTCCCAATATCCTTAAAATGACCTCTCACTTGAGGTCATTTCAAGGATGTCTGGAAACAACGTACTCTCACCTGAATACCCTTCATTGATCATGGTCTTATGTTTGGGCATCCTTCAAATCACCCCAACTTTTGTAAGCATGTGGGAATGTCCATGGTAGGCATCCATGTCAGATTTGAATGATTTCCGACACCCTATGTAAGTTGTGACACGTCCGACCATTTATCGGTTTTTTTTTGACCAAGAAAACTCGAGAAAATGCAAAAAGATTCAAAAACCAAAACAGCTTGGCATTGTGCCTTGAATTGGTCGCACAAGGCCACACAAAAAATTGTGCCATTTCAAGGATGTAAAAAGATACGTGCTCTCAACGGAGCCTTCTGGGCTTAACACCCTTGGTTGAATACGATCTATTTTTGGACACTTGAAATGACATCAAATTTTGCAAACAGATGGACATGCCCATGGTAGGCATCCGTGTCAGATTTGAATGATTTTTGACACAATATGCAAGTATCGACACGTCTGTCCATTTATCCGTTTATTTTACCAAGAAATCTCCAGAAAATACAAAATTTATCAAAAACCAAAACAAATTGAAACGGTGCCTTGAATTGGTCGTACAAGGCCATGGAAAAAAGGGTCCATTTTAAGGATGTTGGGAAACAACATGCTCTCAGATGAAGCCTTGTGGCCGAACATCCTCCATTGAACATAGGGTAATACAGTAAGAATAACTTTATATTGCGGCAGAGAGAAGCAAATATTTCATAATTGACCAATTATTACCTCATCATATCAACATATATTCAAATACATCACAACTCTTGGTCATATGAAATTGAGATGGCCCACTATGCGATATTGGCATTGTTCAACCAGAAGACACTGCCCCTTCATCAGTCTGGGCCGCCCCTCCTCTCCCCTCCATGTCGTTGGCGCTCCTCCTCTCCACGGCACTGGCGAAGCCTGTCCGCTCCTATCTTTGCCACCTCCCTTCCCTCGACAACTTCACGGCAACCTCCTCTCCCCTCCACAGCATCAACACTCCTCCTCTCCACGCCACTGGCGGAGCCCATCTGCTCTTGTCCATAGGGCCTCCCTTCCCTTGACGGTGTCACTGCACCCTCCTCTCCCCTCCACAGCATCGGGCGGCACCTCCTCTCCCCGCCATCTCTCTTGTCCCCTATTGCACTCCCTCCATGAGCCTCCACATTCCTATCTTATTTGCAACATATTCCATCAAATTAATCTAGATTTCAAAGCTCAAGAAAATTAACAAAATGTTGTCCTTATTTAAATTGAGCAAGCTAGGTACATAAGAAAAATGGAGTACATGTAGTACAACTAATTTACTACATGATAAATTAGGGTTATTGTTTGAACTTGTAAGTAGAATATAAAGTGGATTATTATAGAATTCACTTGCGGACTCTCGTCATTCATGTTGGGACATAAAAAAATCATAATTAAGTAGAGACTTCGAATGCACACCTAAGAAAGATACGTCTCGTGCTGACATATGTACCTTTTCAGAGAGATAATTTCATGGCTGCACGAGTGCCTGTGTATGTCGAAGCAAGATAATTTCCCATGAACAACAGCAGCAATCCTTCCGCAATTTTCTTTTGCGGGGATTCCTTCCTCATGTTTATCGGAAGCGCTACAAGAGACCTGGAATGTAACTGACTTGCAACAAAGGTATACACTTTTCAGTATGTCATCATGCGAGAGTCTGAAACGCTACCTCTTTATAGGTGAACCATGCTCCCCCCCCCCCCCCCCCCCCCCCCCAAATATTTACAATTAACCCAAAAATTAAGTTCAGGTATAAATAGCTAAATGTTTTTGCCATCAATACACGTGTATCATGAATTATCCAACTATCATTTTTTTGCACTACAAAGTTCCAAATGTGACTAAGTGTTTTTTTTGCCTAGTAAGTTTGCACGTGCAATGTACGATCTTGACCAATACTCTTTTGAATGATACATCTACCATACTTTATTTTAGAGAAAATCACAAGCTAATGAGCTGAAACTATAGATACTAATTGAAATAAGATATGCCTAGTACAACAACCCTAACTCTGGCCAACATCAATTTTCATGTATAAAGTTCCAAGCGTAAAGAAAAAAGAAATGCATATGGACACACCAGAATAACGGGTGTGTGATAGTTGGTTAAATAAGTGAACCATTTTCCACTATCATAACTAATAAGCTAACACATGAGACACGATAATCTTAATAAGATGTATCAATGCATTATCAACTTGATTTTTTGCTGCTCAGTTTCAACAATACATTCTAATAGCAGAGGGTAACATATAGAAGAATGTTTCAATTGTACTTCTGAAATCATCATGCTGCAAAAAAGAAAGACCAAGTTCAGTGAGCCAAAAGTTATACAATTTGTAAGTTAGGTCTCAAAAGACCACCGAGCCAAAAGTTTATTGCAGTCAAGCTTTTTATTTGGATGTCAAGCTTTTTATTGGACATCCTATATCACTTGGTCCAAAGTCCAGCAATGGATTAGAATTGTCCATCCTATAATACTGTCCAGATATACATCAAGTAGTTCATGTCTTGCTATCTTGTAATTTTCTTCTCTTAGGTAGGATTAGTTCTCAATTTTGTGTACTGCAACAACATGCATCTTGTTATCTAAAAATTGCTGCATTTGTCGTCATGTATTATGAAATTCACTAAGATTAGCTGATGTATTGTTCTTCAATTACTTCTCACACACATTATAATTAGGAATGCAAATGGCTCCTTCTCGTAAATTTGATGAACAGAAAAGAGAGAAGTGCATATTACACCCCCCAACTCTAGCCCTAGTCTAATATACACCCCCCAACTCCAATACCGTCTAATATACACCCCCCAACTCACAAAACTGGCCATAATTCAACCCTCCCCTCCCTGTTGACCGGTTTTGACCCAGTTTGACCGGTTTTGACTGAGTGAACAGTAAAAATAAAATTTTAAAAACCATAATTTTTTTTGAAAAAAATTCAAAAATGTTCCAAGTTTTTTCATCGCGTGAACAGTAAATTAAAAAAAAAAATCACCTTTTCAGCATGTTTGGACACCTGAATAAATTCGAGATGTCCGTAAATTCGATTTTTTTTTCAAAATTTCAGCTTGGCGAACAGTAAAATCGATTTTTTTAAAAACCCTTTTTTTGCATGGATGATGTTTGAGCGCGTGCTGATTTTTTTTGGATTTTTTTCCCGAATTACTGTTCACCATGCTGAAAATTTTGAATTTTTTTCGAATTTACGGACATCTCAAATTTACTCAGGTATCCAAACATGCTGAAAAGGTGATTTTTTTGAATTTACTGTTCACGCGGTGCAAAAACTTGGAACTTTTTGAATTTTGTCAAAAAAAACATTTTTTTGTTTTTAAAATTTTTATTTTTACTGTTCACTCAGTCAAAACCGGTCAAACTGGGTCAAAACCGGTCAACAGGGAGGGGAGGGTTGAATTCTAGCCGGTTTTGAGAGTTGAGGGGTGTATTTTAGACGGTATTGGAGTTGAGGGGTGTATATTAGACTAGGGCTAGAGTTGGGGGGTGTAATATGCACTTCTCTCAACAGAAAACTGCTGATTAAAAAGAGGAAGAGTCAGTATATTACTGTGGGTTTGTGATGAAACAGCCTGTTGTTCCCATAGTACGCCAGCCGGGACTGGACTTTGTCCTTTGGGCAGGGCAAATGCATTTCCAGGCACATTCGCTCGAGTTCTGAAAGGCAGTTTTTAAAGAATACAAAGAATATGAACAAAACGGTACTTCCTCTGTCCGAAAAAATTTGTCCCTCAAATGGATGTATCTAGCACCAAATTAGTGCTAGATACATTCATTTGAGGGACAAGCTTTTTCAAATGGAGGGAGTAGGTCACATTACGTGTTTTTATTTCCTTCTTTCCCATAAGCATCACTGGCCCTCTTTTTATGATTTTCAAGAAACTTTTGTGGCAATATAGAATGGCAAATGATAGTTTGTATTATAAATAAACAGTTACACGCTCCTATATTTTTTTGAGTGAATAAGCGCTCCTAATTATACACAATTGAATAAATAGTGAACATGTTTTTCCTTTTCCTTTGGAAAACTGAAAAAAACAAGCATACATACATGTTAGGGCACGCCGTCTCATTCTTGGCGCACTCCTCCTATTCCTGCACTTTGTCTGACCACACCCCCCTGCAATCTCTCAATCAATCAGCGTCAGTAACTACAATATCAGAAATTTACAAAGCAGTTCACCACTTGACGAACCATCTACCGTACATATATATCATACGATTTTTTTTTCTTGAGAACTATTCCGCACCGTTATGTTCTTGTTCAGCGCGTCATTATACCAAAAGAGATGTGCTAAGTTTGTACTCGTAAGTGAGGAGTTGGGAGGTGTAGTTGTTGATGGTGCCGCACCGGGCCTTGACACCCTCCTCGTGCTTGCAGTCCCTTGAGAGGACACACAGACTGGTGCAAAGATCGAGACCGTTTGGCTGTGGTCAGATTCAGAGTAACAATGGTGACAGATTATGACATTGTGAAACAAAGAGGAAGGTACCAATAAGACAGATTATGACAAAATGTAACAGTCCAGGCCTGAAGATAAGGTCCAGTTACCTGCTTATGTTTCTTTCTTTTTCCATCACCATCAGTGGCCGTTCATGGTTTCCAAGAACAAATTGGAGTAGGTAGGCTACATCTCTGCCTGAACACAGGTGGTAGGTGAAATCAGCAATAAACATAGGTTAGCATCTGAATCGGATGTTTTCTTTTCCTCTTGGTGACTCACCCTGCATGAGTTGTAAGACAGACAAATTGTATCAATGGTTACATGGGAGAACGAATTGCCTAAACATAAATAGGGTAACTAACCAGAATGCTGAAGCCAACAAACTCTGTTCTGCTAATGGGAATGGTTCCTGTTTGTTCAAGGAAGCCGACAACCAACCTGCTTCCCATGCGCGGAGCTAGAAGAAGAATACTGACCTCAACATGGCTACGGCTGTGGTGGAGGTCCTCGTTGCGGGCTTGTGGCCATGGCAGCAGTCGTGCCAACGGATATCAGAGAGACGGGAAGAGGAGCTCGACGCATAGATGAGAGGTCGCGGTGGCGGATTCTGGTCCGGAGGCGGAGGCCACCATCACCAGATCACGTGCACAACTCCAGCGGATCTGCCACACCCCTCATAGCTCCTCCGCCCCGCGCCACATCGGGCGCCGCCATGCCCCGACGGCCGCGCCTACATCACCATGCGTCTGGGGTTTAGCGCAGGCGGCGGCGGCGGCGTCTCCCCACGAAGGTCGGCGGCGGCGGCGTTTCCTCTGGGACGTCGGCGCGATGATCCCTTACATCGGCGGCAGCGTCTCCTCTGGAAGGGCGGCAGCGTCTCAGTATAATCCTGTTGTGTATGGAAAGAGCGAAAATAATTGATTAAACTGTTGTTTATGGAAGCTGTTTGTGACGAAAATGTTTGATATGATTTGATTGGTGTTCTATATGGAAGGGAAGGATGGAAGGATTGGTGTGTTATATGGAAGGGTGGGATCGATGGAAGGATTGAAGGGTTGATTTGGTTTTTCTGGGCATGAATTAAAACCGATCGATTTTGGTTTTCGAAGGGAGAGAAAAAATCGGTGGGAGGGAGATCGCCTGGTGGGTGAGGGGAGATGGAAGGGTGGAAACCAACTAAACGAATGAACAACCTAAGTAGTGAGACATTAGGAGTAGAGATATGGGACGCGTCTAGTGAAGAAAATATGCCCTAGAGGCAATAATAAAGTTATTATTTATTTCCTTATATCATGATAAATGTTTATTATTCATGCTAGAATTGTATTAACCGGAAACATAATACATGTGTGAATACATAGACAAAACAGAGTGTCACTAGTATGCCTCTACTTGACTAGCTCGTTGATCAAAGATGGTTAAGTTTTCTAACCATTGACATGGGTTGTCATTTGATTAACGTGATCACACCATTAGGAGAATGATGTGATTGACTTAGCTTAGCACCCGATCGTTTAGTATGTTGCTATTGCTTTCTTCATGACTTATACATATTCCTATGACTATGAGATTATGCAACTCTCGTTTACCGGAGGAACACTTTGTGTGCTACCAAACATCACAACGTAACTGGGTGATTATAAAGGTGCTCTACAGGTGTCTCCAAAGGTACTTGTTGGGTTGGCGTATTTCGAGATTAGGATTTGTCACTCCGATTGTCGGAGAGATATCTCTGGGCCCTCTCGGTAATGCACATCACTTAAGCCTTGCAAGCATTGAAACTAATGAGTTAGTTGCAGGATGATGTATTACGGAACGAGTAAAGAGAATTGCCGGTAACGAGATTGAACTAGGTATTGAGATACCGACGATCGAATCTCGGGCAAGTGACATACCGATGACAAAGGAAACAACACATATTGTTATGCGGTCTGACCGATAAAGATCTTCATATAATATGTGGGAGCCAATATGAACATTCAGGTTCCGCTATTGGTTATTGACCGAAGACGTGTCTCAGTCATGTCTACATAGTCCTCGAACCCGTAGGGTCCGCATGCTTAACGTTTTGATGGCAGTTATATTATGAGTTTATATGTTTTGATGTACCGAAGGTTGTTCGGAGTCCCGGATGTGATCACGGACATGACGAGGAGTCTCGAAATGGTCAAGATATAAAGATTGATATATTGGAAGCCAATATTTGGATATCGAAAGTGTTCCGGGTGAAATCGGGATTTTACCGAAGTACCGCGGGTTACCGGAACCCCGCCCCCCCGGGGGGCTTAATGGGCCTACATGGGCCTTAGTGGAAATAGAGGGCAGCAAGAAGAGTGTGGGGCATGCCCCCCAAGGCCCAAACCGAATTGGTTTAGGGCAAGGGGGGCCGGCCCCCTCTTTCCTTCTCCTACTCTCCCCTTCCTTCCCCTTCTCCTACTCCTACTAGGAATAGGAGGAGTCCTACTCCTAGTGGGAGTAGGACTCCTCCTTGGCGCGCCTCTCCCTGGCCGGCCGCCTCCTCCCCTTGCTCCTTTATATACAGGGCAGGGGGGCACTCCATAGACACAACAATTGATCGTTTGATCTTTTAGCCGTGTGCGGTGCCCCCCTCCACCATAGTCCACCTCGATAATACTGTAGCGGTGCTTAGGCGAAGCCCTGCGTCGGTAGAACATCATCATCGTCACCACGTCGTCGTGCTGAAGAAACTCTCCCTTAACACTCGGCTAGATCGGAGTTCGAGGGACGTCATCGGGCTGAACGTGTGTTGAACTCGGAGGTGCCGTACGTTCGGTATTTGATCGGTCGGATCGTGAAGACGTACGACTACATCAACCGCGTTGTGCTAACGCTTCCACTTTCGGTCTACGAGGGTACGTGGAAAACACTCTCCCCTCTCGTTGCTATGCATCACCATGATCTTGCGTGTGCGTAGGAATTTTTTTAAAATTACTACGTTCCCCAACAGTGGCATCCGAGCCTGGTTTTATGCGTAGATGTCATATGCACGAGTAGAACACAAATGAGTTGTGGGCGATATAAGTCATACTGCTTACCAGCATGTCTTACTTTGGTACGGCGGTATTGTTGGATGAAGCGGCCCGGACCGACATTACGCGTACGCTTACGCGAGACTGGTTCTACCGACGTGCTTTGCACACAGGTGGCTGGCGGGTGTCAATTTCTCCAACTTTAGTTAAACCGAGTGTGGCTACGCTCGGTCCTTGCGAAGGTTAAAACAGCACCAACTTGACAAACTATCGCTGTGGTTTTGATGCGTAGGTAAGAACGGTTCTTGCTAAGCCCGTAGCAGCCACATAAAATTTGCAACAACAACGTAGAGGACGTCTAACTTGTTTTTGCAGGGCATGTTGTGATGTGATATGGTCAAGACATGATGCTAAATTTTATTGTACGAGATGATCATATTTTGTAACCGAGTTATTGGCAACTGGAAGGAGCCATATGGTTGTCGCTTTATTGTATGCAATGCAATCGCACTGTAATGCTTTACTTTATCACTAAGCGGTAACGATAGTCGTGGAAGCATAAAATTGGCGAGACGACAACGATGCTACGATGGAGATCAAGGGGTCGCGCCGGTGACGATGGTGATCATGACAGTGCTTCAGAGATGGAGATCACAAGCACAAGATGATGATGGCCATATCATATCACTTATATTGATTACATGTGATGTTTATCTTTTATGCATCTTATCTTGCTTTGATTGACGGTAGCATTATAAGATGATCCCTCACTAAATTACCAAAGTATAAGTGTTCTCCCTAAGTATGCACCGTTGCGAAAGTTCTTCGTGCTGAGACACCACGTGATGATCGAGTGTGATAGGCTCTACGTTCAAATACAATGGGTGCAAAACAGTTGCACACGCGGAATACTCAGGTTAAACTTGACGAGCCTAGCATATAACAGATATGGCCTCGGAACACGGAGACCGAAAGGCCGAGCGTGAATCATATAGTAGATATGATCAACATAGTGATGTTCATCGTTGATACTACTCCATCTCACGTGATGATCGGACATGGTTTAGTTGATATGGATCACGTGATCACTTAGAGGATTAGAGGGATGTCTATCTAAGTGGGAGTTCTTAAATAATATGATTAGTTGAACTTAAATTTATCATGAACTTAGTACCTGATAGTATCTTGCTTGTCTATGTTGATTGTAGATAGATGGCCCGTGCTGTTGTTCCGTTGAATTTTAATGCGTTCCTTGAGAAAGCAAAGTTGAAAGATGATGGTAGCAATTACATGGACTGGGTCCGTAACTTGAGGATTATCCTCATTGCTGCTCAGAAGAATTACGTCCTGGAAGCACCTCTAGGTGTACCACCTGCACCAGCAACTGCAGACATTGTGAATGCCTGGCAGCCACGTGTTGATGACTACTCGATAGTTCAGTGTGCCATGCTTTACGGCTTAGAACCGGGACTTCAACGACGTTTTGAACGTCATGGAGCATATGAGATGTTCCAGGAGTTGAAGTTAATATTTCAAAAGAATGCCCGGGTTGAGAGATATGAAGTCTCCAATAAGTTCTACAGCTGCAAGATGAAGAATAGTTCTGTCAGTGAGCATATACTCAAGATGTCTGGGTACTGCAATCACTTGACTCAGCTGGGAGTTAATCTTCCGGTTGATAGCGTCATTGACATAGTTCTTCAATCACTGCCACCAAGCCACAAGAGCTTCGTGATGAACTATAATATGCAAGGGATGGATACGACAATTCCCGAGCTCTTCGCAATGCTAAAGGCATCGGAGGTAGAAATCAAAAAGGAGCATCAAGTGTTGATGGTCAATAAGACCACCAGTTTCAAGAAAAAGGGTAAAGGGAAGAAGAAGGGGAACTTCAAGAAGAACAGCAAGCAAGTTGCTGCTCAGGAGAAGAAACCCAAGTCTGGACCTTGTAGGGGAACGTAGTAATTTCAAAAAATTTCCTACGCACACGCAAGATCATGGTGATGCATAGCAACGAGAGGGGAGAGTGTAATCTACGTACCCTCGTAGACCGACATCGGAAGCGTTATGACAACGCGGTTGATGTAGTCGTACGTCTTCATGGCCCGACCGATCAAGCACCGAAACTACGGCACCTCCGAATTCCAGCACACGTTCAGCTCGATGACGATCCCCGGACTCCGATCCAACAAAGTTTCGGGGAAGAGTTTCGTCAGCACGACGGCGTGGTGACGATCTTGATGTTCTACTGTCGCAGGGCTTCGCCTAAGCACCACTACAATATTATCGAGGACTATGGTGGAGGGGGGCACCGCACACGGCTAAGAGAACGATCTTGAAGATCAACTTATGTGTCTAGAGGTGCCCCCTGCCCCCATATATAAAGGAGCAAGGGGGGGGGGGGCGGCCGGCCCTAGGAGGAGGCGCGCAGGAGGAGTCCTACTCCTACCGGGAGTAGGACTCCCCCCTTTCCCTAGTTGGATTAGGACTTGGGGGGAAGGAGGAGAGGGAAGAAAGGAAAGGGGGGGCGCCGCCCCCTCCTTGTCCAATTCGGACTTGGGGGGGAAGGGGCGCGGCAGCCCCTAGGCCTCCTCTCCTCTTCCTCCACTAGGGCCATTAAGGCCCATTAGATTACCGGGGGGGGGGGGGGTTCCGGTAACCTCCCGGTACTCCGGTAAAATGCCGATTTCACCCGGAACACTTCCGATGTCCAAACATAGGCTTCCAATATATAAATCTTTATGTCTCGACCATTTCGAGACTCCTCGTCATGTCCGTGATCACATCCGGGACTCCGAACAAACTTCGGTACATCAAAATATATATACTCATAATGAAACTGTCATCGTAACATTAAGTGTGCGGACCCTACGGGTTCGAGAACAATTTAGACATGACCGAGACATGTCTCCGGTCAATAACCAATAACGGAACCTGGATGCTCATATTGGCTCCTACATATTCTACGAAGATCTTTATCGGTCAGACCGCATAACAACATACGTTGTTCCCTTTGTCATCGGTATGTTACTTGCCCGAGATTCGATCGTCGGTATCTCAATACCTAGTTCAATCTCGTTACCGGAAAGTCTCTTTACTCGTTTCGTAATACATCATCTCGCAACTAACTCATTAGTTTCAATGCTTGCAAGGCTTATGTGATGTGCATTACCGAGAGGGCCTAGAGATACCTCTCCGACAATCGGAGTGACAAATCCTAATCTCGAAATACGCCAACCCAACATGTACCTTTGGAGACACCTATAGAGCTCCTTTATAATCACCCAGTTACGTTGTGACGTTTGGTAGCACACAAAGTGTTCCTCCGGCAAACGGGAATTGCATAATCTCATAGTCATAGGAACATGTATAAGTCATGAAGAAAGCAATAGCAACATACTAAACGATCGGGTGCTAAGCTAATGGAATGGGTCATGTCAATCACATCATTCTCCTAATGATGTGATCCCGTTAATCAAATGACAACACATGTCTATGGTTAGGAAACATAACCATCTTTGATTAATGAGCTAGTCAAGTGGAGGCACACTAGTGACGTTTAGTTTGTCTATGTATTCACACAAGTATTATGTTTCCGGATAATACAATTCTATCATGAATAATAAACATTTATCATGATATAAGGAAATAAATAATAACTTTATTATTGCCTCTAGGGCATATTTCCTCCAGTCTCCCACTTGCACTAGAGTCAATAATCTAGATTACACAGTAATGATTCTAACACCCATGGAGCTTTGGTGCTGATCATGTTTTGCTCGTGGAAGAGGCTTAGTCAACGGGTGTGCTACATTCAGATCCATATGTATCTTGCAAATCTCTATGTTTCCCACCTGGACTAGATCCCGGATGGAATTGAAGCGTCTCTTGATGTGCTTGGTTCTCTTGTGAAATCTGGATTCCTTTGCCAAGGCAATTGCACCAATATTGTCACAAAAGATTTTCATTGGACCCGATGCACTAGGTATGACACCTAGATCGGATATGAACTCCTTCATCCAGACTCCTTCGTTTGCTGCTTCCGAAGCAGCTATGTACTCTGCTTGACATGTAGATCCCGCCACAACACTTTGTTTAGAACTGCACCAACTGACAGCTCCACCGTTTAATGTAATCATGTATCCGGTTTGCGATTTAGAATCGTCCGGATCAGTGTCAAAGCTTGCATCCACGTAACCATTTATGATGAACTCTTTGTCACCTCCATATAAGAGAAACATATCCTTAGTCCTTTTTAGGTATTTCAGGATGTTCTTGACCGCTGTCCAGTGATCCACTCCTGGATTACTTTGGTACCTCCCTGCTAGACTTATAGCAAGACACACATCAGGTCTAGTACACAACATTGCATACATGATAGAGCCTATGGCTGAAGCATAGGGAACGTCTTTCATTTTCTCTCTATCTTCTGCATTGGTCAGGCGTCATTCTTCTTCTTGAAGATCCATTTATTCTCAATTGCTTGCCGATCATTGGGCAAGTCAACCAAAGTCCATACTTTGTTCTCATACATGGATCCCATCTCAGATTTCATGGCTTCAAGCCATTTTGCAGAATCTGGGCTCACCATCGCTTCTCCATAGTTCATAGGTTCATCATGATCTAGTAGCATGACTTCCAGAACAGGATTACCGTACCACTCTGGTGCGGATCTTACTCTGGTTGATCTACGAGGTTCAGTAGTATCTTGTTCTGAAGTTTCATGATCATCATCATTAGCTTCCTCACTAATTGGTGTAGTTGTCACAGAAACTGGTTTCTGTGATGTACTACTTTCCAATAAGGGAGCAGGTACAGTTACCTCATCAAGTTCTACTTTCCTCCCACTCACTTCTTTTGAGAGAAACTCCTTCTCTAGAAAGTTTCCGAATTTAGCAACAAAAGTCTTGCCTTCGGATCTGTGATAGAAGGTGTATCCAATAGTTTCCTTTGGATATTCTATGAAGACACATTTCTCCGATTTGGGTTCGAGCTTATCAGGTTGAAGCTTTTTCACATAAGCATCGCAGCCCCAAACTTTCAGAAACGACAACTTTGGTTTCTTGCCAAACCACAGTTCATAAGGCGTCGTCTCAACGGATTTTGATGGTGCCCTATTTAACATGAATGTGGCCGTCTCTGAAGCATAACCCCAAAATGATAGCGGTAAATCAGTAAGAGACATCATAGATCGCACCATATCTAGTAAAGTACGATTATGACGTTCGGACACACCATTACGCTGTGGTGTTCCGGGTGACGTGAGGTTCGAAACTATTCCGCATTGTTTCAAATGTACACCAAACTCGTAACTCAAATATTCTCCTCCACGATCAGATCGTAGAATTTTATTTTCTTGTTACGATGATTTTCAACTTCATTATGAAATTCTTTGAACTTTTAAAATGTTTCAGATTTATGTTTCATTAAGTAGATATACCCATATCTGCTTAAGTCATCTTTGAAGGTGAGAAAATAATGATATCCACCACGAGCCTCAACATTCATCGGGCCACATACATCTGTATGTATGATTTCCAACAAATCTATTGCTCTCTCCATAGTACCGGAGAATGGTGTTTTGGTCATCTTGCCCATAAGGCACAGTTCGCAAGTACCAAGTGATTCGTAATCAAGTGGTTCCAAAAGTCCATCAGTATGGAGTTTCTTCATGCGCTTTACACCGATATGACCTAAACGGCAGTGCCACAAATAAGTTGCACTATCATTATCAACTCTGCATCTTTTGGCTTCAACATTATGAATATGTGTGTCACTACTATCGAGATTTAATAAAAATAGACCACTCTTCAAGGCTGCATGACCATAAAAGATATTACTCATATAAATAGAACAACCATTATTCTCTGATTTAAATGAATAACCATCTCGCATCAAACAATATCCAGATATAATGTTCATGCTTAACGCTGGCACCAAATAACAATTATTTAGGTCTAATACTAATCCCGAAGGTAGATGTAGAGGTTGCGTGCCGACCGCGATCACATCAACTTTGGAACCATTTCCCACGCGCATCGTCACCTCGTCCTTAGCCAATCTTCGCTTAATCCGTAGTCCCTGTTTTGAGTTGCAAATGTTAGCAACAGAACCAGTATCAAATACCCAGGTGCTACTGTGAGCATTAGTAAGGTACACATCAATAACATGTATATCACATATACCTTTGTTCACCTTGCCATCCTTCTTATCCGCCAAATACTTGGGGCAGTTCCGCTTCCAGTGACCAGTCTGCTTGCAGTAGGAGCACTCAGTTTCAGGCTTAGGTCCAGATTTGGGTTTCTTCTCCTGAGTAGCAACTTGCTTGCTGTTCTTTTTGAAGTTCCCCTTCTTCTTCCCTTTGCCCTTTTTCTTGAACCTAGTGGTCTTGTTGACCATCAACACTTGATGCTCCTTTTTGATTTCTACCTCCGCAGCTTTCAGCATTGCGAAGAGCTTGGGAATTGTCTTATTCATCCCTTGCATATTATAGTTCATCACGAAGCTCTTGTAGCTAGGTGGAAGTGATTGGAGAATTCTGTCAATGACGCAATCATCTGGAAGATTAACTCCCAATTGAATCAAGTGATTATTATACCCAGACATTTTGAGTATATGCTCACTGACAGAACTGTTCTCCTCCATCTTGCAGCTATAGAACTTATTGGAGACTTCATATCTCTCAATCCGGGCATTTGCTTGAAATATTAACTTCAACTCCTGGAACATCTCATATGCTCCATGACGTTCAAAACGTCGTTGAAGTCCCGATTCTAAGCCATAAAGCATGGCACACTGAACTATCGAGTAGTCATCAGCTTTGCTCTGCCAGACGTTCATAACATCTGGTGTTGCTCCAGCAGCAAGCCTGGCACCCAGTAGTGCTTCCAGGACATAATTCTTTTGTGCAGCAATGAGGATAATCCTCAAGTTACGGACCCAGTCCGTGTAATTGCTACCATCATCTTTCAACTTTGCTTTCTCAAGGAACGCATTAAAATTCAACGGAACAACAGCACGGGCCATCTATCTACAATCAAACATAAACAAGCAAGATACTATCAGGTACTAAGTTCATGATAAATTTAAGTTCAATTAATCAAATTACTAAAGAACTCCCACTTAGATAGACATCCCTCTAATCCTCTAAGTGATCACGCGATCCAAATCAACTAAACCATGTCCGACCATCACATGAGATGGAGTAGTTTCATTGGTGAACATCACTATGTTGATCATATCTACTATATGATTCACGCTCGACCTTTCGGTCTCCGTGTTTCGAGGCCATATCTGTATATGCTTGGCTCGTCAAGTATAACCTGAGTATTCCGCGTGTGCAACTGTTTTGCACCCGTTGTATTTGAACGTAGAGCCTATCACACCCGATCATCACGTGGTGTCTCAGCACGAAGAACTTTCGCAACGGTGCATACTCAGGGAGAACACTTCTTGATAATTAGTGAGAGATCATCTTAAAATGCTACCGTCAAACAAAGCAAGATAATATGAATAAAAGATAAACATCACATGCAGTCAATATAAGTGATATGATATGGCCATCATCATCTAGGCTCGGATGCCACTGTAGGGGAACATAGTAATTTCAAAAAAATTCCTACGCACACGCAAGATCATGGTGATGCATAGCAACGAGAGGGGAGAGTGTAATCTACGTACCCTCGTAGACCGACAGCGGAAGCGTTATGACAACACGGTTGATGTAGTCGTACGTCTTCACGGCCCGACCAATCAAGCACCGAAACTACGGCACCTCCGAGTTCTAGCACACGTTCAGCTCGATGACGATCCCCGGACTCCGATCCAGCAAAGTGTCGGGGAAGAGTTCCATCAGCACGACGGCGTGGTGACGATCTTGATGTTCTACTGTCGCAGGGCTTCACCTAAGCACCACTACAATATTATCGAGGGCTATAGTGGAGGGGGGCACCGCACACGGCTAAGAGAACGATCTTGAAGATCAACTTGTGTGTCTAGAGGTGCCCCCTGCCCCCGTATATAAAGGAGCAAGCGGGGGTGCGGCCGACCCTAGGAGGAGGCACGCAGGAGGAGTCCTACTCCTACCGGGAGTAGGACTCCCCCCCTTTCCCTAGTTGGATTAGGACTTGGGGGGAAGGAGGAGAGGGAAGAAAGGAAAGGGGCGCGCGGCAGCCCCTAGGCCTCCTCTCTTCTTCCTCCACTAGGCCCATTAGATTACCGGGGGGGGGGGGGGGGGTTCCGGTAACCTCCCGGTACTCCGGTAAAATGCCGATTTCACCCGGAACACTTCCGATGTCCAAACATAGGATTCCAATATATAAATCTTTATGTCTCGACCATTTCGAGACTCCTGTCATGTCCGTGATCACATCCGGGACTCCGAACAAACTTCGGTACATCAAAATATATAAACTCATAATGAAACTGTCATCGTAACGTTAAGCGTCCAGACCCTACGGGTTCGAGAACAACGTAGACATGACCGAGACATGTCTCCGGTCAATAACCAATAATGGAACCTGGATGCTCATATTGGCTCCTACATATTCTACGGAGATCTTTATCAGTCAGACCGCATAACAACATACGTTGTTCCCTTTGTCATCGGTATGTTACTTGCCCGAGATTCGATCGTCGGTATCTCAATACCTAGTTCAATCTCGTTACTAGCAAGTCTCTTTACTCGTTTCGTAATACATCATCTCGCAACTAACTCATTAGTTGCAATGCTTGCAAGGCTTATGTGATGTGCATTACCGAGAGGGCCCAGAGATACCTCTCTGACAATCGGAGTGACAAATCCTAATCTCGAAATACGCCAACCCAACATGTACCTTTGGAGACACCTGTAGAGCTCCTTTATAATCACCCAGTTACATTCTGACGTTTGGTAGCACACAAAGTGTTCCTCCAGCAAATGGGAGTTGCATAATCTCATAGTCATAGGAACATGTATAAGTCATGAAGAAAGCAATAGCAACATACTAAACGATCGGGTGCTAAGCTAATGAAATGGGTCATGTCAATCACATCATTCTCCTAATGATGTGATCCCGTTAATCAAATGACAACACATGTCTATGGTTAGGAAACATAACCATCTTTGATTAACGAGCTAGTCAAGTAGAGGCACACTAGTGACGTTTAGTTTGTCTATGTATTCACATAAGTATTATGTTTCCGGATAATACAATTCTAGCATGAATAATAAACATTTATCATGATATAAGGAAATAAATAATAACTTTATTATTGCCGCTAGGGCATATTTCCTTCAGACCTAATCCTGAGACTGAGTGCTTCTACTGCAAGCAGACTGGTCACTGGAAGCGGAACTGCCCCAAGTATTTGGCGGATAAGAAGGATGGCAAAGTGAATAAAGGTATATGTGATATACATGTTATTGATGTGTACCTTACTAATGCTCGTAGTAGCACCTGGGTATTTGATACTGGTTCTGTTGCTAATATTTGCAACTCGAAACAGGGGCTACGGATTAAGCGAAGATTGGCTAAGGACGAGGTGATGATGCGCGTGGGAAATGGTTCCAAAGTCGATGTGATCGCGGTCAGCACGCTACCTCTACATCTACCTTCGGGGTTAGTATTAGACCTAAATAATTGTTATTTGGTGCCAGCGTTGAGCATGAACATTATATCTGGATCTTGTTTGATGCGAGACGGTTATTCTTTTAAATCAGAGAATAATGGTTGTTCTATTTATATGAGTAATATCTTTTATGGTCATGCACCCTTGAAGAGTGGTCTATTTTTGCTAAATCTTGATAGGGGTGATACACATATTCATAATATTGAAGCCAAAAGATGCAGAGTTGATAATGACAGTGCAACTTATTTGTGGCACTGCCGTTTAGGTCATATCGGAGTAAAGCGCATGAAGAAACTCCATACTGATGGACTTTTGGAATTATGAGTCACTTGGTACATGTGAACCGTGCCTCATGGGCAAGATGACTAAAACGCCGTTCTCTGGAACTATGGAGAGAGCAACAGATTTGTTGGAGATCATACATACAGATGTATGTGGCCCGATGAATGTTGAGGTTCGTGGCGGATATCGTTATTTTCTCACCTTCACGGATGATTTAAGCAGATATGGGTATATCTACTTAATGAAACATAAGTCTGAAACATTTGAAAAGTTCAAAGAATTTCAGAGTGAAGTTGAAAATCATCGTAACAAGAAAGTAAAGTTTCTACGATCTGATCATGGAGGAGAATATTTGAGTTATGAGTTTGGCCTTCATTTGAAACAATGCGGAATAGTTTCGCAACTCACGCCACCCGGAACACCACAGCGTAATGGTGTGTCCGAACGTCGTAATCGTACTTTACTAGATATGGTGTGGTGATCTATGATGTCTCTTACTGATTTACCGCTATCGTTTTGGGGTTATGCTTTAGAGACGGCCGCATTCACGTTAAATAGGGCACCATCGAAATCCGTTGAGACGACGCCTTATGAACTGTGGTTTGGTAAAAAACCAAAGTTGTCGTTTCTGAAAGTTTGGTGCTGTGATGCTTATGTGAAAAAGCTTCAACCTGATAAGCTTGAACCCAAATCGGAGAAATGTGTCTTCATAGGATACCCAAAGGAGACTGTTGGGTACACCTTCTATCACAGATCCGAAGGCAAGACTTTTGTTGCTAAATTCAGAGTTTTTCTAGAGAAGGAGTTTCTCTCGAAAGAAGTGAGTGGGAGGAAAGTAGAACTTGATGAGGTAACCGTACCTGCTCCCTTATTGGAAAGTAGTTCATCACAGAAACCGGTTTCTACAACACCTACACCAATTAGTGAGGAAGTTAATGATGATGATCATGAAACTTTAGATCAAGTTGTTACTGAACCTCGTAGGTCAACCAGAGTAAGATCCGCGCCAGAGTGGTACGGTAATCCTGTTTTGGAAGTTATGTTACTAGACCATGACGAACCTACGAACTATGAAGAAGCGATGGTGAGCCCAGATTCCGCAAAATGGCTTGAAGCCATGAGATCTGAGATGGGATCCATGTATAAGAACAAAGTATGGACTTTGGTTGACTTGCCCATTGATCGGCAAGCAATTGAGAATAAATGGATCTTCAAGAAGAAGACTGACGCTGACGGTAATGTTACTGTCTATAAAGCTCGACTTGTTGCAAAAGGTTTTCAACAAGTTCAAGGGATTGACTATGATGAGACCTTCTCACCCGTAGCGATGTTAAAGCATGTCCGAATCATGTTAGCAACTGCCACATTTTATGATTATGAAATTTGGCAAATGGACGTCAAAACTACATTACTGAATGGATTTCTGGAAGAAGAGTTGTATATGATGCAACCAGAAGGTTTTGTCGATCCAAAGGGAGCTAACAAAGTGTGCAAGCTCCAGCGATCCATTTATGGACTGGTGCAAGCCTCTCGGAGTTGGAATAAACGCTTTGATAGTGTGATCAAAGCATTTGGTTTTATACAGACTTTTGGAGAAGCTTGTATTTACAAGAAAGTGAGTGGGAGCTCTGTAGCATTTCTAATATTATATGTGGATGACATATTGTTGATTGGAAATGATATAGAATTTCTGGATAGCATAAAAGGATACTTGAATAAGAGTTTTTTAATGAAAGACCTCGATGAAGCTGCTTACATATTGGGCATCAAGATCTATATAGATCAAGACGCTTAATTGGACTTTCACAAAGCACATACCTTGACAAAGTTTTGAAGAAGTTCAAAATGGATCAAGCAAAGAAAGGGTTCTTGCCTGTGTTACAAGGTGTGAAGTTGAGTAAGACTCAATGCCCGACCACTGCAGAAGATAGAGAGAAAATGAAAGATGTTCCCTATGCTTCAGCCATAGGCTCTATCATGTATGCAATGTTGTGTACCAGACCTGATGTGTGCCTTGCTATAAGTCTAGTAGGGAGGTACCAAAATAATCCAGGAGTGGATCACTGGACAGTGGTCAAGAACATCCTGAAATACCTGAAAAGGACTAAGGATATGTTTCTCGTTTATGGAGGTGACAAAGAGCTCATCGTAAACGGTTACGTTGATGCAAGCTTTGACACTGATCCGGACGATTCTAAATCGGAAACCAGATACATGTTTACATTGAACGGTGGAGCTGTCAGTTGGTGCAGTTCTAAACAAAGCGTTGTGGCGGGATCTACGTGTGAAGCAGAGTACATAGCTGCTTCGGAAGCAGCAAATGAAGGAGTCTGGATGAAGGAGTTCATATCCGATCTAGGTGTAATACCTAGTGCATCGGGTCCAATGAAAATATTTTGTGACAATACTGGTGCAATTGCCTTGGCGAAGGAATCTAGATTTCACAAGAGAACCAAGCACATCACGAGACGCTTCAATTCCATCCGGGATATAGTCTAGGTGGGAGACTGTCGGATTTCGGGTTCCGGCAGACCCTTGAGGTTCGAACACTGGGGTGCGCGCGGAGATCTCTCCCCTACCGATCTGCGTCCAATCTCCTCACGTGATCTAGTTGGAAACAACGAACAACACAAGGGACACAAGGTTTATACTGGTTCGGGCCACCGTTGTGGTGTAATACCCTACTCCAGTGTGTGGTGTGGTGGATGGCCTCAGGGGCTGATGATGAACAGTACAAGGGAAGAACAGCCTCGCGAGAGGTGTTCTTGAGCTGGTGTGATGAACTGCTTGGGTGAGTTCAATCGCCTCTCTCTCTCTCTATCTCTCTTTTTCGGTCCCTCCTTGTCTCTGTCTGTCCTCTACTCTGTGGTGGCTAGCTCTATTTATAGAGGCCCCGGGCCTCTCCCCAAATAATGAGCGGGAAAGGCGCCAACAATTGGCCATTTTGAAGGGGAACATCTAGTATAAGTTATCCTGACCAAAGGTGGTCTTCGGCTGCCAAAAGCACTGGTGATGACGCCGTCTTGGGCTCCACGGTGACCTCCATCTTGCCGCTCTGCTGGTCTTGGTCTCGTTGCACCAGAATGGTAACCTTTGCCCGGTGCCTTGGCCTGTGCTTGCCCCCTTTGCACCAAAGGGGAAACAAGGACACTGCACAGGCCGGCACCCGCCTAGCGCCCGCCTGGTCTCGATCGTCATGGCTTGCGTCACGGGCTCCTCGTGAGGTACCCCTGCCTTGATCTCTCTGCCTCCTCACGAGCCTGACTGATGAGGCTGCCTCTGAGGAAGCTTCCGGTCATCCGCCCCACGAGGCTTGGCCCCTCGCGAGGGTCTTGAGCTTGAGCTGATGAAGATGGGCCGTGCTGGGCCCCCACTTGAGCCACGCCGTAGGCAGGCAAGTCTAGGGACCCCCGTTCCCAGAACGCCGACAGTAGCCCCCGGGCCCAAGGTGCGCCCGGGCTTGGCCTAGCAGGGAAGCGAAGGGGCAAGCGCAAAGCGCCGCGGGCCCTAACAGCCTGCTGCCTTGGCCGCCGCGTGGCGATTGATTGGACGTGGGCGTCTACGCTTCCCATGATGCTTCGTCAACTATCCATCTGACAAAAGAGGTGTCCGGGCCAGACTTACTCGCTTTGTTCTCGTTCGCCTCGCCCCAGATCCCCTTTCTCGCTCTCCTCCTTCTTGCTTCCGAAATCCTCCAGATCTGTCTCAATCCTTCTTGCCCGGCACGCCATGGTGCCTCGCAAGTCCCCGACCGAGGCCTCGTACTCGCCGGAGAAGAACCTCGCCCTCACGCGCCTGATGACGGTGGCGCAGAGCAGCAAGGGGGCGACTGTGCTCAAGGCCGGCTCCGACCAGCCTGAAAGCAGGGGGAGCACCTTCTATCCGCTTTTTGTGAGCGCCATCGTCGCCGGTCTGGTGCCTCCTTTCTCTGAGTTCTTCTTTGCTGTTCTCCGCCAGTACAACTTGCAGGCTCTGCATCTCCACCCCAACTCTGTTCTCCTCCTGGCAATTTTTGCTTACTACTGTGAGGCTCATGTCAGGGTAAAGCCCTCAGTCGCTTTGTTGCGCCACTATTTTTCCCTCCGGGTTTCTGGTGGCCATGTCTCCGCATGTGCGAGCTTCATCGCATACTCCAATTCCAATGCTATCTCGAAGCCTGGGAAGAGAATCGAAGGCTTCCGGAGCAAGTGGGTCATGGTGGACGTCGGGCGCTTCCACCCTCGTATGGTGTTGCCTACGGGGCAGCCCAAGGCTGTCGACGCGTGGTCCCGCGCGGAGCTCCCCGACCCCCGTGCGAGGGCGGTGCTGAAGAGGATGAACGCGGACCTGAGGCCGAGCAACTTGGGGACGGCAAAGCTGACTGGAGCCACGCTCCTGAGGGAGTTCTTGGAGCACCGGGTGGCTCCACTCCAGGAGCACTCGCTCCCGTTGTGGAGGCTTGGGGAAGCGGACGCCGCCTTGCGCCTAAGCTCTGAGGCCCTGATCAATGAGAATCTAGTCGCGACCCTCCATTCCTTGGTTGGGGGAGACATGGCGAAGCCGGTGGGCACCCCCGTCCCCCTGTTCCTTCGCGACGACTGGGAGCAGGTGGTGAACGCCATGCCCACCTTTAATGGTGATGGGCTGGTGCCCGCGGAAGCTCCCGAGGGTCTTGCGGCGTTGGCGATGGTGAACGTGTCCGCCACGGCCGGTTGGAGATGCTGGAGCGGTCGCTGAAGGCGGAGAGGACCGAGCTAGACACCAAGGCGAAGGTCCTGGCGGTGGATCGGGTGGCCTTCGCGAAGATGGAGAAGAGGGCTCGTGCCGCGCTGAAGACGCTTTACGAGAGCGGCTTGGAGGAGCCGTTAGCCGGTGCGGAGGATGGCCCCGCTGAGGGAGTCCTGGATTAGGGGGTGTTCGGGTAGCCAGACTATACCTTCAGCCGGACTCCCGGACTATGAAGATACAAGATTGAAGACTTCGTCCCATGTCCGGATGGGACTTTCCTTGGCGTGGAAGGCAAGCTTGGCGATGCGGATATTCAAGATCTCCTACCATTGTAACCGACTCTATGTAACCCTAACCCTATCCGGTGTCTATATAAACCGAAGGGTTGTACTCCGTAGGCAATCAACTCCATATACAACAATCATACCATAGGCTAGCTTCTTGGGTTTAGCCTCCTTGATCTCGTGGTAGATCTACTCTTGTACTACCCATATCATCAATATTAATCAAGCAGGACGTAGGGTTTTACCTCCATCAAGAGGGCCCGACCCTGGGTAAAACATCGTGTTCCCTGCCTCCTGTTACCATCCGGCCTAGACGCACAGTTCGGGACCCCCTACCCGAGATCCGCCGGTTTTGACACCGATATTGGTGCTTTCATTGAGAGTTCCTCTGTGCCATCACAATTAGGAAGGATGCCTCCTCCCGTCTTTAAAGACGACGCCGTTGCTAAGGGAGCCTTGGCTGTCGGCCAAACCCTCCGACTAGGTGGTTTCCTCATGACCGCCGGTTCGGCTGTTGCGCCGACGGTGACCTCTCGGGTCATCAAAAGCAACCTACACGTCAGCTCGGAGCTCGTCGAGCAGCTAGATCCAATGGAGCTCTCTTCCATAAACAAGCTCTTGGATCGCATCGCCGCCCTGGGGGTCACTACGGATTACGACCAGGTTGGGCTTAAACCCGATCTAAGAGAAATTAACTCTCCCCAAGTCACCCACCACGTTGCCATGGTAGATATGCAGTGCGGCGACCCTTCATCTATTTTAAGGACTAGCTACGTCCGAATTCCCGACCCCTCCAAGCCGGATACCCTCGGAGGGGGAGATGTAACTCAAGACCTGAGCTTAGGATCAGGCAACGGGCCAGATTCACTGGACAACATCCAAGAATCCGAACTTCAGAGTTCAGAAACTCTTCGGCCTCCGAATCTTAGATTGGGTGAGGTTTCAGATTCAACGACACCCGCCCACCCGATCATAAGCGATCTCTCCCAAATCAGGCAGAGGCCCGAGGAAACAGTACATCATTACTAGGCCAGATTCCTCCTGGTTATGAACAAGATAAAGGATTGCCGCGAGGAAGACGCAATCCCAATTTTCTGCAGTAATTGCACGGACAAGGGAATCCTTAACGCCGTAAGTCGTCGTGATATCACACGCTTCGCTGACTTGGCGTCCATAGTACAAAAATACTGTGCGATGGAAAGTGCCTGGAAAGCCAAAATAAAATTTTGGGATAATCCGGCCTTGAATAGTAATCCCGTCCGAACTAAGAGGGTGCATTATCACAGGACACCCGGGATAAACACCAAAAAGCCAAAACCCTCTACAGGGCATGGAACCGTACTGGAAAGATGGCTTGATGGACCCTGTAGAATTCATAGTACAGAGGACGCCACACCAACTCACAGCCTTAGAGCATGTTGGATACTCCGGCAGGTGGCCAAAATCGGCGAGGACCTCTTAATTCCGGAGGCCGTAGAAAGCCAGCCCAAGGACACCAGTACCGTTCTCACAGTCTTCGAGACTTTCGCATCAAACAATGTGCGAAAAAGAACACTCCGCAGCCTCGCCGAAGTCTATCAAGTTGCAACAATAAATCCACGGAGCGACACTGCCATTACCTTCAACGCAAGTGATGAACCTAGATTCCGAACAGCCCGAGCACCAGCCGCATTGGTCCTTAGTCCCATAGTGGACGGCTTTCGCCTCACCAAGGTGCTCATGGATGGAGGTAGCGGACTGAACCTCATTTATGAGGAAACCCTTCAAAAAATGGAAATAGACTGGAACCGCGTCGAGCGAAGCAGCACAACCTTTAGAGGAATAATCCCCAGTCGGGAAGCGCGCTGCACAGGAAAAATCACACTAGATGTGGTGTTCGGCACGCCGGATAATTACAGGTCCGAAGAAGTCACGTTTCAGGTGGCCCTGTTCAAAAGCGGATATCAGGCTTTACTAGGGCGGGAAGCATTCACAATCTTCCAAGCAATACCCCATTACGGGTACATGAAGCTTAAGATGCCCGGCCCGAACGGAATTATCACTCTAGCTAGTGATCCGGACATAGCACTCCGTGCCGAAAACAAGATGGCCGCATTAGCCCTTGAGGCACTATCCGAAGCCTTAGCGGCCGAGGAACTGACTGCGCTGCGCTCCACAGTTAACAGGGATGATGTGATACTAGACAAGAGATCCAAATCCACATCCTTCAAGCCAGCTGACGAAATAGTCAAATTCCAGGTCCATCCAACGGACCCCAATAAAACAGCTTCCATCGGGGCACGACTGAACCCTGATGTAGACGCCACACTGCGAGAGTTCCTACGAGAGAACTGGGACATTTTCGCCTGGCACCCTTCAGACATGCCAGGGATCCCACGCAGGCTGGCCGAACACAGCTTAAATATCCTAAAAGGATTCAAACCTGTCAAACAAGCCCTTCGGCGATTTTCCGAACCCAAGAGACAGGCTATGGGAGAGGAGCTAGCCAAGCTATTGGAGGCCAGATTCATTAGAGACATAAAACATCCGGACTGGCTAGCAAACCTGGTGATGGTACCAAAGAAGGACAAATCCTGGCGCTTGTGTGTCGATTTTAAAGACCTTAACAAGGCTTGCCCAAAGGATCGCTTCTCCCTCCCCCGTATCGATCAAATTACCGATGCCACCACAGGACACGACTCGCTGTGTTTCCTTGATGCATACTCCGGTTACCATCAAATCAAGATGGCAGAATCAGACCAAGCCGCAACAGCATTCATCACACCATACGGCCCATTCTGCTTCAACACAATGCCCTTCAGGCTGAAAAACGCCGGCGCAACATATCAGCGCATGATCTAGACATGTCTGGCAAACCAGATCGGCAAAACAGTGGAGGCGTATGTGGATGATGTGGTCGTCAAATCAAGACATGTCGAATCTCTAGTAGACGACTTGAGGCTTGCATTCAATAACCTCCGAAAATATGACATCAAGCTCAACCTGGAAAAATGCGTCTTCGGCGTTCCAGCCGGAAAGCTCTTGGGCTTCATTGTATCCGGTAGAGGAATTGAAGCAAATCCAGCCAAGATCTGAGCTTTGTCACAATTGGATATCCCAAAGGACCTCAAACAAATACAAAAATTAACCGGATGTGTGGCGGCTTTAAGCCGCTTCATCTCCCGCTTGGGAGAAAAGGCACTACCCCTCTATCGCCTCCTTCGGTGCACCGAACACTTCGAGTGGACGGATGCCGCCACGGCTGGACTTGATGAAATAAAAGCCATATTGGCAACAAACCCAGTCCTGGCCGTGCCAAACACCGGCGAACCAATGTTATTGTACATTGCAGCAACACATCAAGTTGTCAGTGCAGTGCTCGTTGTCGAGCGGGAAACGGATGGACACAAATTCCCCCTTCAAAGGCCGGTCTACTACGTATCCACTGTCCTCACTCCATGCAAATCACGGTACCCGCATTATCAAAAGATTGCATACGCGGTATTCATGGCATCCCGGAAGCTACGACACTACTTTCAAGAGTGTTCCATAACAGTAGCCTCGGAAGTACCACTCAACGATATTATCAACAACCGCGATGCAACGGGCCGGATTGCAAAATGGGCCATCGAGCTTCTCCCGTTCGATATAACCTATAAGCCACAGCGAGCTATTAAATCGCAAGTTTTGGCCGACTTCGTCGCAGAATGGACGGAGGCCGAGCTCCCTAAAGAGTACGGCACATATTCAAACTGGATTATGCATTTCGACGGCTCCAAAATGTTGGCCGGACTGGGGGCTGGCATCGTCCTGGCGTCCCCCACAGGAGACACAGTCCAATATGTGCTCCAGATCATGTACACGGATTCCAACAATGCAGCCGAATATGAGGCCCTCCTACATGGTCTCCGGATAGCAGTATCCATGGGTATCCAGCGCCTAGAGGTACGCGGGGATTCAAACCTCGCGATATCCCAAATAAATGGAGACTTCGACGCCAAGGACCCAAAAATGGCAGCTTACCGCAACGCCGTCCTAAAAATGTCAACTCGGTTCGAAGGGCTGGAGTTTCACCATATAGCCCGAGAAAACAATCAAGCAGCGGACGTCCTGGCACGCATCGGAGCAAAACGCGATGCAGTCCCCCCAACATCTTTTTGGAAAGATTGTTCAAGCCATCCGTAGCATGGGAGGGGGAACCCGCAAATAACAGCCCGGACCCAGCCGCACCACTCGATGCCGAACAATCTGACACAATTGGAGGCTCTGCCAATGAAATTACACCTTCAGCCCATGTAATAATGGCGGTTATCGCCCCGTGGACAGAACCATTCCTAGCCTACCTTACTAGGCAGGAACTCCCGGAGGACCAAAACGAGGCCCGCTGCATAGTGCGGCGATCTAAAGCCTATAGAGTCCATGAGGGAGAGATTTATAAGAAAAGCACTACCGGAGTCCTTCAAAGGTGCATCTCCGAAGAGGAAGGGCGGAACCTTCTGGCTGAAATTCATGCCGGACTCGGTGGTCACCACGTCGCTGTTCGGTCCCTTGTTAGCAAGGCTTTCCGTACAGGCTTTTATTGGCCAACGGCCCGGGCAGACACTCAGGACCTAGTCCAACGATGCGCTGGTTGCCAACTTTTTGCCAACCAAAGCCATATGCCACCCACTGCACTCCAAACTATACCCATCACCTGGCCTTTTGCAGTCTGGGGGCTTGACATGGTCAGACCCAAAGGTGGGACCGATAGGAAAAAATACTTACTGGTCATGGTGGATAAATTCACCAAATGGATAGAAGCCAAACCTGTTAAAATGTCCGAATCCGGACCTGTGATCGACTTCATATCCGGGGTTGTACACCGTTATGGCGTCCCCCACAGCATCATAACCGATAACGGTACAAACTTTACCGCCGACGAGGTAAAACTCTGGTGCAAAAACATGAGCATCAAGCTCGATTATGCTTCCGTCTATCACCCACAAACCAACGGCCAGGTCGAACGTGCAAATGGTCTTATCATGAGCGGCATTAAACCCAGACTGGTGCGGTCCCTCAAGGAATCTAACACGCACTGGGTAGAGGAGCTCGACTCCGTGCTATGGGGGCTGCGGACCACGCCAAATCGCACCACCGGATACACACCATTTTTTATGGTGTACGGCGCAGAGGCAGTTCTACCCTGCGACATAATTCATGACTCACCTAGAGTGCGCATGTACGAAGAAAGAGAAGCCGAGCTCGATCGGCAGGACAACTTGGACGCCTTGGAGGAGGAGCGTGACGTGGCAAAAGCCCGTTCCGCGTTTTATCAACAGCAGGCCCGAAGATATCAAAGCAGAGAAGTACGGGCCAAAAATTACAATGTTGGCGAACTAGTTCTACGTCTGCCGGATAAGAAAAAGGACAAACTCAAGCCCAAGTGGGAAGGTCCATTCATAATCGACCAAGTCCTGACTGGTGGGGCATACCGCCTGCGAGATGCGTCGAACAACCGACTCGAGCCGAACCCATGGAACGCCACCCGTCTCCGAAGATTCTATGCCTAGCGCCGGACTCTGTGTTCGTCTCCTTCCTCTGTCCATCCCTTTTTGTATTTTTCTGTCTTAGATTTCTCTCCTTCCCATTTTTTTTCTTTCATAGCCCTTAAAGGCTCATCTAGTGACGCGCCACTCACGCTCATTAAACCTGGGGGCTTCTTTAACAGAAGCTTATTTATACGGGCTTCACACCCAACACATGCGTCAAACTTCCGCATGTACCTTTTTTCTTCACCATTATATGCATTGATATGACTTAAGTTTTGGCCAAGCTGGGTTGCCTGGCTCCTGTGCTTACCCCTACGTTCCCGATTGTTCGGCTAGGCGGTAAAGGGAGCACCTCTGCGATTGTTACTGCCGGGTCAGCCGGATGTGTACCTCAGACTGGGTGAAGCCGAAAGCTAGCGTTCTTAAGGGAATATTCGGTCGGTGAAATAAAAGATGATCTTTTTACTCATTTTATGCGCCCCCAGATGCTTTTTTTCTACGTCTTTTCATGCAGTCCGGACATGCACTTTAGGGCATGCCTCCCAGCGAAAGGAACCCCTAACGGAACTATTCTCTCTGGAAGATGTTTCTTACTAACCATGTAATATAACATAACTAGTTGGGCACTTGTCTGATAAAGCACTAATGACCCCTACGCCTGGTCTCCACGCATACCCGGTTCTTATATAACCGCTATGGTATTCGGACACACTCCGGACCGTCAAGTCCCGAGGTTGAAGTGAAAAGGTCGGCAACGACAAACGATCTACAATCCGGCTAGAAGGCATTACACATGTCAATTCAAAATTACATAGTCATTCTGACTGATTGTATTCCTCTTCTATACCATCTAACAGGCTGTCTAATTTACAGTCCTGCTGGGAATACTTCGCGGCCAACTCTACTTGGCCGTATACTAAGCTCACAGGGATCTCCTTCCCGTCAGGCCCCACTGGTCCGACCTCGGCCATGTGGTTTGGGTCAGACTTCGTAAAACGGGTCTTCACCATGGCCCAGGCCTCCCTAGCGCCTTGTAGGCAGGCTGATATCTTCCACAACCGGAAGCACCGCCGAGCTTCCTTCAGCTTCTCCGCAAGCTCTCCAAGGCCCTCGGGCACGGAGTGGGTAGGCCATAAGGCTTGGGCAATACCCCGCATCGCCTGCCGAATTCGCTCGTGCAGTTGCAAGAGTTCGGGAAGAAGGTCACCTGTAGAACCGGGCATCTCCTCTGCAGGACGACCTGTGAGCATACCTACAGACATTATCTGTTAGTCGACTTCCTCGCCGAACTTTTTTTCGAAGTTCGTTCAAGCACTTACTAAAAATGCCGCGTCGAAGCCACTGATTCTCCTTCATGGAGTCCGACAACTGGCCACGAACATCTTTAAGTTCGACGTCCAGCTTGGTGTTGGCATCCTGAAGATCATTCTTCTCTCGCCTCACCTTTGTCAACATACTCTCACCGGCCTTTAGCCGGCGTAAGAGTTGTTGCTTGTCCGAATCGAGTCCGGCGCCATCTGCAATATGATTTGTCAGATTTGCACCCACACCGCACAATACTAATCTTTCGAAGTGTATCTTACCTGAGGGGGTCTCTTTGGGCTCCCCTGCTGCGGCTAGTGCGGCCTCTAGTTGGGCCTTGCACTTTTCCAGCTCCTGGGACAGTACGGTATTCTTCTCTGTAAGAACCTGCATATTAAATGATCCTTAAATCAGTTGCTCTAACTGCTTCAAGTCTCGGGGGCTACTGGCATATATATGTTTAACCAAAATTTTCTTACACGTATGTCTTTTACATACTGCTCCATGGCTCTGGCTAAACCATTTTGAGCAGCACGGAGGTACGCATCTCCCGAATTAAAGGCATCTAAAGCCTCTTGGGAGAAACAAGCGTCGCATAGAACTGTCCGGCGACGCCTGTGGTTCATGGCACTCTCCACTTCAGAATTTGTGGCAGACAGCCTGTCCGCATCCTCTGTCGGAGGAGCGTCCGGTGCACGCCTTGTGCTCGCCTCCGCTTCCTGGCCAGACGTTGGAGCCTGGCTGGTGGAGGTGTGATTGGCAACCTCTCCGGATGTAGTCCGGCGAGGTCTCTTCGTTCTAAAGATAGCACGAATGTTAATATGCCCTGACAAAATAACACCAGGGAAACAGAGGGTGCGCTATACCTTTGCGCCGGCATCTCAGTCCGGACTGCATTCCTTTTTGTCCCACGGGGCCCTGCGGCCCCTCGTTGGCTAGCTGCCGCAGGTTCGGCCTCCTGCCTCGGAAATCTCCCCTGCAAAACACGGTTGTCGTCAGAAACACCAGAATACGTGAGAGTGGAATCTCTCTCAAGGGAATGAGACTCCGGTTTCTGTCACCTGGGAGGCCGGGATTAACCCTGGGTAATCAGCCGTGATGGCTACCAAGGTATTGTCCTTGCTTAGCTGATGGAAAACCCCGTCGATAAGCTCCACCGATATGTCCGGATCCTCTTCGGAGTCCGGATCGAGGGACTGTTCTGGGTCCTCGGGCTGTGGAGGGCGGCTGTTTATATCCTTTACCTCCTGTCGCAGTTCCTGCACTGAAGTCGTTAGACTACATATCTAACCGTGGGAGTATAAAACAAATGGGCAAGCGCAATTGTTCACTTACCCAACTTGGAGGATCGTACATAGTAAATCCGGCCTGTGGGTTGGCGCGGAGGAATTCCTCCTTTTCTCCCTTGTACAAAGAGGATAAGATCTTTACTAGAACGACAGCTGAGGCCGGCCCCTTACGACCGTAACGGGTGGCGTCATCCTCCCCATTGAAATCCCACATGGGGTGGCCTCTATATTGAAGCGGCTGCACCCCCCGCATAATGCATGCGGCCATGACTCCAATCATGGTTAGTCCGGAATGAGCCAACAGTCTTATCCGGCCCATCAGGTAAAGGACGTCTCTGTCGCTTTCTCTCTGAGAGCTCCGCGGACGCCAGCTCAAGCGTTTCTTCAATGGAGCACTGTTGAGCTCAGGGAGACCGACCCGGATAGGGTCCGGTAGCGGGACGTCATCTATGTAAAACCATTCCGAAGGCCAGTCCTCGGACGCCTTCTTTGGGGTTCCGGATAGGTATCCGGTCCCGGCGATGCGCCATACTTCGGCTCCGCCCACTTGGTATATAGACCCCTCTCGAGAACGGGGCACCAGGCATAATAACCTCTTCCACAACGCAAAATGGACCTCAAAGCCTAAAAATAGCTCGCAAAGGATGACGAAACCCGCAATATGTAATACGGAGGCGGGCGTGAGATTGTGAAGCTGGAGGCCGTAGAACTCCAGAAGCCCGCGGAGAAATGGATGAATTGGAAACCCCAGTCCCCTTATTAGATAGGGGACGAGGAACACCCGCTCTCCTTTAGAAGGATTGGGGGTGCTCTCCGCTTGTTTTCCGCCATTATAGGTGGCGAGACCGGCTCGGACCGGGACCATGTATGCCTGAGGGAGAAATCCCTTGGCCTGGAGCGACACTAACTCGCTATGCGGGATGGTGCAACTCTCCCAGTCCCCGGGTTTGGGACCGGAGGGGCGAGGGGAGGAGCTGCGACGGCTGGTCATGTTGGAATGGACCTTTGCTGGAAGCGCTCTGATGATAACTCGCGGAGAGGAGAAGATGTGGTTTGGGCCTAAATCCCCATCCCGTTAAATAGGCGGCTTGTTTATACGGCTAGGGGTGTGGATGTAAAAACGCCCTGGCTTTTCGCATTCGTTTGACACGTGGAAGACGGCCATTGTTGGGCGTGGGAGCCGAGGAGCGCTACATTACACAAATCGGACATTATTCCTACAGGTACACAGGATTTGGAGAAGAACCCGCCTTGCAATGCCGAACAATCTGCGCGCCGGACTCATCGTCATTGAAGCCTGGTTCGGGGGCTACTGAGGGAGTCCTGGATTAGGGGGGGTTCGGGTAGCCGGACTATACCTTCAGCCGAACTCCCGGACTATGAAGATACAAGATTGAAGACTTCGTCCCCTGTCCGGATGGGACTTTCCTTGGCGTGGAAGGCAAGCTTGGCGATGCGGATATTCAAGATCTCCTACCATTGTAACCGACTCTATGTAACCCTAACCCTATCCGGTGTCTATATAAACCGGAGGGTTGTAGTCCGTAGGCAATCAACTCCATATACAACAATCATACCATAGGCTAGCTTCTTGGGTTTAGCCTCCTTGATCTCGTGGTAGATCTACTCTTGTACTACCCATATCATCAATATTAATCAAGCAGGACGTAGGGTTTTACCTCCATCAAGAGGGCCCGAACCTGGGTAAAACATCGTGTTCCCTGCCTCATGTTACCATCCGGCCTAGACGCATAGTTCGGGACCCCCTACCCGAGATCCACCAGTTTTGACACCGACACCCGCCGAGCTGCTTCCCTGCCTGGTCGTGCACTTGAAGATGTCGTAGACGGCCTTGGCCCCACGGTGGAGGCTGAGGCGCACCCCTTGTCTTCTGCGGCGCTGACGCATGTCCTCAGCCACGTCTACCTACGTGACCCCGACGTTGACTTCGATAGCCTACTAGAACCCATGAGCGGCGACCTTGCCGCCGCTGCCGCTGAGGCTGTGAAACGCCGAGCCGAAGCTTTGCTGGGGAGGTTCCGCGCCTTCATCATCTTGCCCGGGCGCGGTGCCGCTAGCTCCGCGGCCCCAGGAGGCGGGGGCGCCCAGCGCGACTCCACCACAGGCGGCGCGCCACTGGAGAGTGATCCCTTCGCGGCTTCTGTCCTGTTTTTATTCCTGCAACATGCACCATGCCTCGCAGAGGCGTTTAAACTTGTGTTTGACGTCATGAAACAATCTATGGCTTGTAATATTTTATTTGAATTTCCTGGAATTTGCATTTTTCTCCCCTACTTGCTCGCGCTCTACGTCGGCAGGGCCCGACCCCGCGCGTACCTCACCCAGCGTTAGCCCCGACCGGAAACCAGGACGGGACTAAGGAGTGAGGGGCTACGTGGCAAGTTAGGCTCCTGAGTCGCGATGCTCAGGAGTCCCCCTTGACGCACAAGCAACAAGTAGGAAAGGGGGGAACGAGGAGTGGATTGATCGTTCTGTGTCGGCAGGGCCCGACCCCGCGCATACCTCACCCAGCGTTAGCCCCGACCAGAAACCAGGACGGGACTAAGGACTGAGGGGCTACGGGGAAAGTTAGGCTCCTGTGTCGCGATGCTCAGGAGTCCCCCTTGACATTCAAACGGGTTTCCATACCTTGGCTCCGCTCGGGGAGGGGCGCGTGACGACCAGGTCTGAGGGACCTGGCTGGGTGGCGTGCGCTCGGGCAAGACCCGGGCGTAGCCCCCGTGTACAGCCCCCTCGTGCGGCGCTCCCGAGGGGAGGCGTTGCGATGGTGCCAGACACTGAGCTCTGGGCTCCCTGAGGTTGGTACGGCTGTAGGCCGCCCTCAGTTGTTTATCACTAGCACAGAGCATAGCGCTTCCATATGTGTATGGGCATAGCCGCTCCTCAGCAGTGTCGTCAGCCAGCACGGGGCATGGTGCTTCCACTGGTACGTGGGAGGGGGCTCCCCTCCGGGAGGATCCCCCGGGGCATGTACAGCCCCGCCCTGACACATGGCCGGCACGGTAGGGCTAGGAGAGGTGTATCTGGGCACTCGTGAGCCAGCGCGGGACTCACGAGGCCCTACCTCGAGGCGGGTTGCGCCTGGCTCTGGGCCTTTATCAATGGTGTGTTCCCGCAGGGTGGTTAGAATGCAAATGCTCTATGTCCTCAGGTCCCGGCCCTCAAGCTAGCTCAGCCGCCGCTAGTATGACAAGTCACGATGCTGTGGGTCAAGGCCAGGGGGTGAGGGCTGGAGAGCCAGTAGGAGCCCATGAGTCGCGATGCTCAGGTACCCCCCTTTTAACGTGCAAGCGCTTTGCATGAAGGCGGAGAAGTCCGCGATAAGAAGCAGGTGACAATTAAGAGCGAAAGAGCAAATTCATTTTAAGTAGACGCGGGAAAAGCAAACGCCGCTGGGCCAGGCCCAAGCAGCTTGGGGATGATGCAGCCCGAGGGGCGCCCCCAACAAGGTAAGTAAAGAGCATAAGCAAAATGGTTACATGCCGCAGGGACGGACCCACGCGGCCTGGGAATGATGCGGCCCTGTGGGCGCTCCCAGCTAAGAATGGAACTTAGAAAGGTGTCACCTGGTGCCGTTGAAGATGGAGTGATGTTGAAGAAGCGGGTGATGTGCGATGAAGACGTCGATCCTCACGAGCCCCCAGGCCCAGGAGCCTCGGGAGGCTCCGGGGGCACAGGTGGGTCTCCGAGAGCCATCTCCACCTCCGCCAGGACCGCACGATGCCTGACCTCCTGAGCCTCTAGAATGCTCCTCAGCAGGCGCTGATGAGCGGCGACCGCGTTCGGCAGGCCGAAAGGCATGCGAACGTAGCTGTGAGGTGGACCCTCGCAACGCCCCGTGCGCGAAGGCCAGAGGCGCTCCAGAGACGCGGCTCGGTTGAGCCCTGGCATGTCCATGCAGACACACAGCCCACCATCCTCGCCTGGATGTGGGGCTACGGTGGGCAAGCGGCGGCTGCCGCACATGACTCTCGACTCCTGTAGCTCCTGGGTGTTTCTTGCGATGAACTCCTGTGGGTTTGGTCTTCCTTGCCTTGTACCTTCCTGAGGGAAATGTTCCTGGAAGCACCCCTCCAAGTGGTGCCCGAGCGCCTCCCTCGTGACCTTGGCAAAGTCGGTGGCTCTCCAAGAAAGATCCCCTGAGCCCTGCCTGAGGAGGGCACCGGGCGCGCCTTCCTATGCGAGAGAGGGTGGCGCTCCCTGATTGGGCGCAGATCCTGATGCCACACCTCTGGAGGCGCCTGCCTCCTGATGGCTTGGGCCAGGCGAAACCTTCTTCTTCTTGAGGGTCGCCTCGGGAAGTCTTCCGTTTCTGTGGTCTGGGTCTTCGATTGCTGCGGCTTGGAACTCGCGCTCAAGTGAACACACTGCGTCCCTTTCTTCACAGGGTACGGTGATGACTCTGCCGCTTCCTGGCATCTTGAGGACATTGTACCCATGGTGAGTCACTGGCATGAACTTGGCCAGGGCTGGGTACCCAAGAATGGCGTTGTATGGCAGACGGATGTGGGCAACGTCGAAGTCGATGAGCTCGGTGTGGTAGTTGTTGCGCTGCCCGAAGGTGACTGGAAGGCGAACCTGCCCTATCGGAACAGTGGAACCATCAGTGACTCCTGAGAAAGGCTAGGTTGGCTGAAGCTGATCGTATGGCACTTGGAAATTATCGAACGTCTCGACGGACAGGACGTTGAGTCCTGCTCCGCCGTCAATGAGGGTCCTGGTGACCTGCACGTTGCTGATGACTGGGGAGCAAAGCATCGGGAGGACTCCGGCCGTTGCCGCACATTTGAGCTGGTCCGCTGAGCTGAACGTAATGGCGCACGCAGACCACCTGAGAGGGCGCGTGGCCTCAAGCTTAGGGAGGACTGCATTCACCTCGCGAGCAAACTGCTTGAAGATGCACTGTGAGGCTGGGGCCTGCGCGCCACCCAAGATGCAAGCGATTACGCACGGCTCCTGGAAGCCCCCAGCCCCCTCGTCTTGATGTTGGTCTTCGTTCCTCCTTGGCGGTGGCGGCAGAGGAGGAAGGCCTGTGTTGCCGTACGGGCGATCCTCACGAGGCTGATCTCTCCAGCCCCCCTCGCGAGGCTGGTCCTGCCAGCGATCCTCGCGAGTTCGGTCACGCCACCCTTGCCGAGGGCCACAGTCTTCCCATCGTTCGCCACCTCTTCCTCCTCCTCGGCCATGTTGGGGAACGTAGTAATTTCAAAATTTTTCCTACGCACACACAAGATCATGGTGATGCATAGCAACGAGAGGGGAGAGTGTGATCTACGTACCCTTGTAGACCGACAGCGGAAGCGTTATGACAACGCGGTTGATGTAGTCGTACGTCTTCACGGCCCGATCGATCAAGCACCGAAACTATGGCACCTCCGAGTTCTAGCACACGTTCAGCTCGATGACGATCCCTGGACTCCGATCCAGCAAAGTGTCGAGGAAGAGTTCCGTCAGCACGATGGCGTGGTGACGATCTTGATGTTCAAGTGTTGCAGGGCTTCGCCTAAGCACCACTACAATATTATCGAGGTATATGGTGGAAGGGGGCACTGCACACGGCTAAGAAAATGATCACGAGGATCAACTTGTGTGTCTAGGGGTGCCCCCTGCCCCCGTATATAAAGGAGCAAGGGGAGGAGGCCGGCCGGCCCTATTGGTGCGCCAAGGAGGAGTCCTCCTCCTAGTAGGAGGACTCCTACTAGGAGGGGGAAAGGAAGTGGGGAGGGAGAAGGAAAGGGGGGCGCCGCCCCCCCTCTCCTAGTCCAATTCAGACCAGGGGGAGGCGGCGCGCGGCCCACCCTGGCTGCCCTTCTCTCTCTCCACTAAGGCCCATATGGCCCATTACTTCTCCCGGGGGGTTCCGGTAACCCTCCGGCACTCCGGTTTTCTCCGAAATCACCCGGAACACTTCCGGCGTCCGAATATAGCCGTCCAATATATCAATCTTTATGTCTCGGCCATTTCGAGACTCCTCGTTATGTCCGTGATCACATCCGGGACTCCGAACTAACTTCGGTACATCAAAAACTCATAAACTCATATAACTGTCATCGAAACCATAAGCGTGCGGACCCTATGGGTTCGAGAACAATGTAGACATGACCGAGACATGTCTCCGGTCAATAACCAATAGCGGAACCTGGATGCTCATATTGGCTCCCACATATTCTATGAAGATCTTTATCGGTCAGACCGCATAACAACATACGTTGTTCCCTTTGTCATCGGTATGTTACTTGCCCGAGATTCAATCGTCGGTATCTCAATACCTAGTTCAATCTCGTTACCGCATAACAACATCTCGCAACTAACTCATTAGTTGCAATGCTTGCAAGGCTTGTGTGATGTGCATTACCGAGAGGGCCCAGAGATACCTCTCCGACAATCGGAGTGACAAATCCTAATCTCGAAATACGCCAACCCAACATTTACCTTTGGAGACACCTGTAGAGCTCATTTATAATCACCCAGTTACGTTGTGACGTTTGGTAGCACACAAAGTGTTCCTCGGACAAACGGGAGTTGCATAATCTCATAGTCATAGGAACATGTATAAGTCATGAAGAAAGCAATAGCAACATACTAAACGATCGGGTGCTAAGCTAATGGAATGGGTCATGTCAATCACATCATTCTCCTAATGATGTGATCCCATTAATCAAATGACAACACATGTCTATGGTTAGGAAACATAACCATCTTTGATTAACGAGCTAGTCAAGTAGAGGCATACTAGTGACGTTTAGTTTGTCTATGTATTCACACAAGTATTATGTTTCTGGATAATACAATTCTAGCATGAATAATAAACATTTATCATGATATAAGGAAATAAAATAGTAACATTATTATTGCCTCTAGGGCATATTTCCTTTAGTCTCCCACTTGCAGTAGAATCAATAATCTAGATTACACGGTAATGATTCTAACACCCATGGAGCTTTGGTGCTGATCATGTTTTGCTCGTGGAAGAGGCTTAGTCAATGGGTCTGCAACATTCAAATCCGTATGTATCTTGCAAATCTCTATGTCTCCACCTAGACTAGATCCCAGATGGAATTGAAGCTTCTCTTGATGTGCTTGGTTCTCTTGTGAAATCTGGATTCCTTTGCCAAGGCAATTGCACCAGTATAGTCACAAAAGATTTTCATTGGACCTGATGCACTAGGTATGACACCTAGATCGGATATGAACTCCTTCATCCAGACTCCTTCGTTTGCTGCTTCCGAAGCAGCTATGTACTCCGCTTCACATGTAGATCCTGCCACAACGCTTTGTTTAGAACTACACCAACTGACAGCTCCACCGTTTAATGTAAACACGTATCCGGTTTGCGATTTAGAATCGTCCGGATCAGTGTCAAAGCTTGCATCAACGTAACCATTTACGATGAGCTCTTTTTCACCTCCATATATGAGAAACATATCCTTAGTCCTTTTCAGGTATTTCAGGATGTTCTTGACCGCTGTCCAGTGATCCACTCCTGGATTACTTTGGTACCTCCCTGCTAGACTTATAGCAAGACACACATCAGGTCTAGTACACAACATTGCATACATGATAGAGCCTATGGCTGAAGCATAGGGAACGTCTTTCATTTTCTCTCTATCTTCTGCATTGGTCAGGCATTGAGTCTTACTCAATCTCACACCTTGTAACACAGGCAAGAATCCTTTCTTTGATTGATCCATTTTGAACTTTTTCAAAATTTTGTCAAGGTATGTGCTTTGTGAAAGTCCAATTAAGCGTCTTGATCTGTCTCTATAGATCTTAATGCCCAATATGTAAGCAGCTTCACCGAGGTCTTTCATTGAAAAACTCTTATTCAAGTATCCCTTTATGCTATCCAGAAATTCTATATCATTTCCGATTAGTAATATGTCATCTACATATAATATCAGAAATGCTACAGAGCTCCCACTCACTTTCTTGTAAATACAGGCTTCTCCAAAAGTCTGTACAAAACCAAATGCTTTGATCACACTATCAAAGCGTTTATTCCAACTCCGAGAGGCTTGCACCAGTCCATAAATGGATCGCTGGAGCTTGCAAACTTTGTTAGCTCCCTTTGGATCGACAAAACCTTCCGACTGCATCATATACAACTCTTCTTCCAGAAATCCATTCAGGAATGCAGTTTTGACATCCATCTGCCAAATTTCATAATTGCAAAATGCGGCAATTGCTAACATGATTCAGACAGACTTAAGCATCGCTACGGGTGAGAAGGTCTCATCATAGTCAATCCCTTGAACTTGTCTAAAACCTTTTGCGACAAGTCGAGCTTTGTAGACAGTAACATTACCGTTAGCGTCATTCTTCTTCTTGAAGATCCATTTATTCTCAATTGCTTGCCGATCATTGGGCAAGTCAACCAAAGTCCATACTTTGTTCTCATACATGGATCCCATCTCAGATTTCATGGCTTCAAGCCATTTTGCAGAATCTGGGCTCACCATCGCTTCTCCATAGTTCTAGGTTCATCATGATCTAGTAGCATGACTTCCAGAACAGGATTACCGTACCACTCTGGTGCGGATCTTACTCTGGTTGATCTACGAGGTTCAGTAGTATCTTGTTCTGAAGTTTCATGATCATCATCATTAGCTTCCTCACTAATTGGTGTAGGTGTCACAGAAACTGGTTTCTATGATGTACTACTTTCCAATAAGGGAGCAGGTACAGTTACCTCATCAAGTTCTACTTTCCTCCCACTCACTTCTTTCGAGAGAAACTCCTTCTCTAGAAAGTTTCCGAATTTAGCAACAAAAGTCTTGCCTTCGGATCTGTGATAGAAGGTGTATCCAATAGTTTCCTTCGGATATCCTATGAAGACACATTTCTCTGATTTGGGTTCGAGCTTATCAGGTTGAAGCTTTTTCACATAAGCATCGCAACCCCAAACTTTCAGAAACGACAACTTTGGTTTCTTGCCAAACCACAGTTCATAAGGCGTCGTCTCAACGGATTTTGATGGTGCCCTATTTAACATGAATGCGACCGTCTCTAGAGCATAACCCCAAAACGATAGCGGTAAATCAGTAAGAGACATCATAGATCGCACCATATCAAGTAAAGTATGATTATGATGTTCGGACACACCATACGCTGTGGTGTTCCGGGTGGCGTGAGTTGTGAAACTATTCCGCATTGTTTCAAATGTACACCAAACTCGTAACTCAAATATTCTCCTCCACAATCAGATTGTAGGAATTTTATTTTCTTGTTACGATGATTTTCAACTTCACTCTGAAATTCTTTGAACTTTTCAAACGTTTCAGACTTATGTTTCATTAAGTAGATATACCCATATCTGCTTAAGTCATCTGTGAAGGTGAGAAAATAACGATATCCGCCACGAGCCTCAACATTCATCAGACCACATACATCTGTATGTATGATTTCCAACAAATCTGTTGCTCTCTCCATAGTACCGGAGAATGGTGTTTTTGTCATCTTACCCATAAGGCACGGTTCGCAAGTACCAAGCGATTCATAATCAAGTGGTTCCAAAAGTCCATTAGTATGGAGTTTCTTCATGCGCTTTACACCAATATGACCCAAACGGCAGTGCCACAAATAAGTTGCACTATCATTATCAACTCTGCATCTTTTGGCTTCAACATTATGAATATGTGTGTCACTACTATCGAGATTTAATAATAATAGACCACTCTTTAAGGGTGCATGACCATAAAAGATATTACTCATATAAATAGAACAACCATTATTCTCTGATTTAAATGAATAACCGTCTCGCATCAAACAAGATCCAGATATAATGTTCATGCTTAACGCTGGCACCAAATAACAATTATTTAGGTCTAATACTAATCCCGAAGGTAGATGTAGAGGTAGCATGCCGACCACGATCACATGGACTTTGGAACCATTTCCCACGCGCATCGTCACCTCGTCCTTAGCCAATCTTCGCTTAATCCGTAGTCCATGTTTCGAGTTGCAAATGTTAGCAACAGAACCAGTATCAAATACCCAGGTGCTACTGCGAGCATTAGTAAGGTACACATCAATAACATGTATATCACATATACCTTTGTTCACCTTGCCATCCTTCTTATCCGCCAAATACTTGGGGCAGTTCCACTACCAGTGACCAGTCTGCTTGTAGTAAAAGCACTCAGTTTCAGGCTTAGGTCTAGGTTTGGGTTTCTTATCTTGAGTAGCAACTTGCTTGCTGTTCTTTTTGAAGTTCCCCTTCTTCTTCCCTTTGCCCTTTTTCTTGAAACTAGTGGTCTTGTTGACCATCAACACTTGATGCTCCTTCTTGATTTCTACCTCCGCAGCTTTTAGCATTGCGAAGAGCTCGGGAATAGTCTTATTCATCCCTTGCATATTATAGTTCATCACGAAGCTCTTGTAGCTAGGTGGCAGTGATTGGAGAATTCTGTCAATGACACAATCATCTGGAAGATTAACTCCCAATTGAATCAAGTGATTATTATACCCAGACATTTTGAGTATATGCTCACTGACAGAACTGTTCTCCTCCATCTTGCAGCTATAGAATTTATTGGAGACTTCATATCTCTCAATTCGGGCATTTGCTTGAAATATTAACTTCTACTCCTGGAACATCTCATATGCTCCATGACGTTCAAAACGTCGTTGAAGTCCCAATTCTAAGCCGTAAAGCCTGGCACACTGAACTATCGAGTAGTCATCAGCTTTGCTCTGCCAGACATTCATAACATCTGGTGTTGCTCCAGCAGCAGGCCTGGCACCCAGCGGTGCTTCCAGGACGTAATTCTTCTGTGCAGCAATGAGGATAATCCTCAAGTTACGGACCCAGTCCGTGTAATTGCTACCATCATCTTTCAACTTTGCTTTCTCAAGGAACGCATTAAAATTCAACGGAACAACAGCACGGGCCATCTATCTACAATCAAACATAAACAAGCAAGATACTATCAGGTACTAAGTTCATGATAAATTTAGGTTCAATTAATCATATTACTAAAGAACTCCCACTTAGATAGACATCCCTCTAATCCTCTAAGTGATTACGTGATCCAAATCAACTAAACCATGTCTGATCATCACATGAGATGGAGTAGTTTCATTGGTGAACATCACTATGTTGATCATATCTACTATATGATTCACGTTCGACCTTTCGGTCTCTGTGTTCCGAGGCCATATCTGTATATGCTTGGCTCGTCAAGTATAACCTGAGTATTCTGCGTGTGCAACTGTTTTGCACCCGTTGTATTTGAACGTAGAGCCTATCACACCCGATCATCACGTGGTGTCTCAGCATGAAGAACTTTCGTAACGGTGCATACTCAGGGAGAACACTTCTTGATAACTAGTGAGAGATCATCTTAAAATGCTACCGTCAAACAAAGCAAGATAAGATGCATAAAAGATAAACATCACATGCAATCAATATAAGTGATATGATATGGCCATCATCATCTTGTGCTTGTGATCTCCATCTTCGAAGCACCGTCATGATCACCATTGTCACCGGCGTGACACCTTGATCACCATCGTAGCATCGTTGTCGTCTCGCCAATCTTATGCTTCTACGACTATCGCTACCTCTTAGTGATAAAGTAAAGCATTACAGCGCAATTGCATTGCATACAATAAAGCGACAACCATATGGCTCCTGCCAGTAGCCGATAACTTGGTTACAAAACATGATCATCTCATACAATAAAATTTAGCATCATGTCTTGACCATATCACATCACAACATGCCCTGGAAAAACAAGTTAGACGTCCTCTACTTTGTTGTTGCAAGTTTTACGTGGCTGCTACGGGCTTAAGCAAGAACCAATCTTGCCTACGTATAAAAACAACAACGATAGTTTGTCAAGTTGGTGCTGTTTTAAGCTTCGCAAGGACCGGGCGTAGCCACACTCGGTTCAACTAAAGATGGAGAAACTGACACCCGCTAGCCACCTTTGTGCAAAGCACGTCGGGAGAACCGGTCTCGCGTAAGGGTACGCATAATGTCAGTCCGGCTGCTTCGTCCAACAATACCGCCGAACCAAAGTATGACATGCTGGTAAGCAGTATGACTTATATCGCCCACAACTCACTTGTGTTCTACTCGTGCATATAACATCAACACATAAAACCTAGGCTCGGATGCCACTGTTGGGGAACGTAGTAATTTCAAAAAATTTCCTACGCACACACAAGATCATGGTGATGGATAGCACCGAGAGGGGAGAGTGTGATCTACGTACCCTTGTAGACTGACAGCGGAAGCGTTATGACAACGCGGTTGATGTAGCCGTACGTCTTCACGGACCGATCGATCAAGCACCGAAACTACGGCACCTCCGAGTTCTAGCACACGTTAAGCTCGATGACGATCCCCGGACTCCGATCTAGCAAAGTGTCGGGGAAGAGTTCCGTCAGCACGACGGCGTGGTGACGATCTTGATGTTCAACTGTCGCAGGGCTTCGCCTAAGCACCACTACAATATTATCGAAGTATATGGTGGAAGGGGGCACCGCACTCGGCTAAGAAAACGATCACGAGGATCAACTTGTGTGTCTAGGGGTGCCCCCTGCCCCCGTATATAAAGGAGCAAGGGGAGGAGGCCGGCCGGCCCTATTGGCGCGCCAAGGAGGAGTCCTCCTCCTAGTAGGAGTAGGACTCCTACTAGGAGGGGGAAAGGAAGTGGGGAGGGAGAAGGAAAGGGGGCGCCGCCCCCCCTCTCCTAGTCCAATTCGGACCAGGGGGGAGGAGGCGCGTGGCCCACCCTGGCTGCCCTTCTCTCTCTCCACTAAGGCCCATATGGCCCATTACTTCTCCCGGGGGGTTCTGGTAACCCTCCGGCACTCCGTTTTCTCCGAAATCACCCGGAACACTTCCGGTGTCCGAATATAGCCGTCCAATATATCAATCTTTATGTCTCGACCATTTCGAGACTCCTCATTATGTCCGTGATCACATCCGGGACTCCGAACTAACTTTGGTACATCAAAAACTCATAAACTCATATAACTGTCATCGAAACCTTAAGCGTGCGGACCCTACGGGTTCGAGAACAATGTAGACATCACCAAGACATGTCTCCGGTCAATAACCAATAGCGGAACCTGGATGCTCATATTGGCTCCCACATATTCTATGAAGATCTTTATCGGTCAGACCGCATAACAACATACGTTGTTCCCTTTGTCATCAGTATGTTACTTGCCCGAGATTCGATCATAGGTATCTCAATACCTAGTTCAATCTCGTTACCGGCAAGTCTCTTTACTCGTTACGTAATACAACATCTCGCAACTAACTCATTAGTTGCGATGCTTGCAAGGCTTGTGTGATGTGCATTACCGAGAGGGCCCAGAGATACCTCTCCGACAATCGGAGTGACAAATCCTAATCTCGAAATACGCCAACCCAACATTTACGTTTGGAGACACCTGTAGAGCTCCTTTATAATCACCTAGTTACGTTGTGACGTTTGGTAGCACACAAAGTGTTCCTCCGGCAAACGGGAGTTGCATAATCTCATAGTCATAGGAACATGTATAAGTCATGAAGAAAGCAATAGCAACATACTAAACAATCAGGTGCTAAGCTAATGGAATGGGTCATGTCAATCACATCATTCTCCTAAAAATGTGACCCCGTTAATCAAATGACAACACATGTCTATGGTTAGGAAACATAACCATCTTTGATTAACGAGCTAGTCAAGTAGAGGCATACTAGTGACGTTTAGTTTGTCTATGTATTCACACAAGTATTATGTTTCCGGATAATACAATTCTAGCATTTATAATAAACATTTATCATGATATAAGGAAATAAAATAATAACATTATTATTGCCTCTAGGGCATATTTCCTTCAGGCCATAGCACCTGTCGTTGCGCTCGGGGCGTCGGCCGACACGTCCATCTCTCACGGCCCTGAGCTCTTGACATTCGTTGGTGTTGTGGGTGTGGAGGTCGTGGTACACACAGTACCGGCTGTCCTTGGATGACTTTGGCTGATCCCTGCCTCTCTTGGTGTCTGGTTCCGCTGCAAGCACGGCAGCCCCCTTGCGCTTCACGTCCTTGGCCTTGGGCTTCTTCTCTTCTGGGTCGGCAGCTGGGAGTTCGAGGAGAGAAAGGCGCCCTTCCTCAGCCCTGGCGCACTTGGTTGCCAAGTTGAACAGCCCCAGGGATGTGCACAGGTCTTCATGGATTGCTAGCTCCTCCTTCATCTTGATGTCGCGTACGCCATCGGAGAAGGCCGAGATGATGGCTTCTTCAGTCACCTTGGGGATCTTGAGTCGAGCGTTGTTGAAGTGCTGGATGTATTTCTGCAGGGTTTCCCCTTGCTGCTGCTTGATGCGGCGCAGATCGCTCACGGCCGGTGGCCGGTCGCGAGTGCCCTGGAAGTTGGCGATGAAGCAAGTGCGCATCTCGTCCCAGGAGGAGATTGTGCCAGGAGCCAGGTTTAGGAGCCAGGTGTGGGCCCCGTCCTTGAGTGCCATGGGAAACCAGTTCGCCATGACCCTTTCTTCTCCATTGGCGGCTTCGATGCATAGCTCGTAGAGCTGTAGGAACTCCATGGGGTCCGTCGTGCCATCGTAGCGAGGGGGCAGGTCAGGCTTGAATTTGCCTGGCCATGCGACGCCGCGTAGCTCGGGGGTGAGGGCGCGGCAGCCTGCCGTGGCTACCAGTGCCTTTTGCTGGTGCTGGGCTTGTTCCTGGGGATTACCGCGCGCCGCCGCTTGGAGCAGCGCGTGGTCTTGGCGTGGAGGTGCAGGGACGCGATCTTGGCGCGCCGTCGCTGGGAGCGTGCGAGCACCTTCTTGGGGACGTGGGATCTCTTGGCAGCTCCTTTCTTGCTGCGCAGGCGCCGGACACGGAGGGTCTCGCCCTGGGGCTGCGCGCCTTGGAGTCAGGGCGCCTTCTTGGGGAGGAGGTGGTGGAGGCGCCTCCTGATCACCGCCTCCTGCGTGGAATGGAGGGCGAGGCAGCGAGAAGGACGGCAAGGGGGAGCCCCCTGCGGCGCTGATGAGCTCGGTGATGCGGGCGAGCCAGTCCTCGTAGAGGTCGTCGACAGGGCGGTACTACAAGAGCTCTCTTGCCAGGAGCAGCGCGGCGTGCACGTCCGTGGGGGCGCGACGGGCATGGGACGACGAAGCGGCTGGAGTCAGCGATGATGTGGCAGTGCGGCCCTCCCATCGCACCGAAGGATGCTAGGAGGAGGCCTGCTGCTCGTTCCCCGCCGGGCCGGCGGCGGCGTTAGTGGCAGGCGACGGGGAACGACGAGGACGTCTGCCGACGGGCGCCGTCTGGGCGAAGCCGGTGGCGAGAGCAGCCCGGTGCTCGGGCGCGACGAGCATCAGCCATGGACATGACGGAAGATCGTACGCGAACAGCGGAAGAAAGATTCTGGCGCACCCCTACCTGGCACACCAAATGTCGGATTTCGGGTTCCGGCAGACCCTTGAGGTTCGAACACTAGGGTGTGCACGGAGATCTCTCCCCTACCGATCTGCGTCCAATCTCCTCACGTGATCTAGCTGGAAACAACGAACAACACAAGGGACACAAGGTTTATACTGATTCGGGCCACCGTTGTGGTGTAATACCCTACTCCAGTGTGTGGTGTGGTGGATGGCCTCAGGGGCTGATGATGAACAATACAAGGGAAGAACAACCTCGCGAGAGGTGTTCTTGAGCTGGTGCGATGAACTGCTTGGGTGAGTTCAATCGCCTCTGTCTCTCTCTCTCTCTCTCTCTCTCTATCTCTCTTTTTCGGTCCCTCCTTGTCTCTGTGTGTCCTCTACTCTGTGGTGGCTAGCTCTATTTATAGAGGCCCTGGGCCTCTCCCCAAATAATGAGCGGGAAGGGCGCCAACAATTGGCCATTTTGAAGGGGAACATCTTGTACAAGTTATCCTGACCAAAGGTGGTCTTCGGCTGCCAAAAGCACTAGTGATGACGCCGTCTTGGGCTCCACGGTGACCTCCGTCCTGCCGCTCTGCTGGTCTTGGACTCGTTGCACCGGAATGGTAACCTTTGCCCGGTGCCTTGGCCTGTGCTTGCCCCCTTTGCACCAAAGGGGAAACAAGGACACTGCACAGGCCGGCGCCCGCCTGGTCTCGATCGTCACGGCTTGCGTCACGGGCTCCTCATGAGGTACCCCTGCCTTGATCTCTCCGCCTCCTCGCGAGCCTGCCTGATGAGGCTGCCTCTGAGGAAGCTTTCGGTCATCCGCCCCGTGAGGCTTGGCCCCTCGCGAGGGTCTTGAGCTTGAGCTAATGAAGTTGGGCCGCGCTGGGCCCCCACTTGAGCAACGCCGCAGGCAGGCAAGTCTGGGGACCCCCGTTCCCAGAACGCCGACAGAGACATAGAAATTTGCAAGATACATACAGATGTGAATGTTGCAGACCCGTTGACTAAGCCTCTTCCATGAGCAAAACATGATCATCACCAAGACTCCATGGGTGTTAGAATCATTACTGTGTAATCTAGATTATTGACTCTAGTGCAAGTGGGCGACTGAAGGAAATATGACCTAGAGGCAATAATAAAGTTATTATTTATTTCCTTATATCATGATAAATGTTTATTATTCATGCTAGAATTGTATTAACCGGAAACATAATACATGTGTGAATACATAGACAAACAGAGTGTCACTAGTATGCCTCTACTTGACTAGCTCGTTGATCAAAGATGGTTAAGTTTCCTAACCATTGACATGGGTTGTCATTTGATTAACGGGATCACACCATTAGGATAGTGATGTGATTGACTTGACCCATTCCGTTAGCTTAGCACCCGATCGTTTAGTATGTTGCTATTGCTTTCTTCATGACTTATACATGTTCCTATGACTATGAGATTATGCAACTCTCGTTTACCGGAGGAACACTTTGTGTGCTACCAAACATCACAACGTAACTAGGTGATTATAAAGGTGCTCTACAGGTGTCTCCAAAGGTACTTGTTGGGTTGGCGTATTTCGAGATTAGGATTTGTCACTCCGATTGTCGGAGAGATATCTCTGGGCCCTCTCGGTAATGCACATCACTTAAGCCTTGCAAGCATTGAAACTAATGAGTTAGTTGCAGGATGATGTATTACGGAACGAGTAAAGAGAATTGCCGGTAACGAGATTGAACTAGGTATTGAGATACCGACGATCGAATCTCGGGCAAGTGACATACCGATGACAAAGGGAACAACACATATTGTTATGCGGTCTGACCGATAAAGATCTTCATATAATATGTGGGAGCCAATATGAACATTCAGGTTCCGCTATTGGTTATTGACCGAAGACGTGTCTCAGTCATGTCTACATAGTCCTCGAACCCGTAGGGTCCGCATGCTTAACGTTTTGATGGCAGTTATATTATGAGTTTATATGTTTTGATGTACCAAAGGTTGTACTGAGTCCCGGATGTGATCACGGACACGACGAGGAGTCTCTAAATGGTCGAGACATAAAGATTGATATATTGGAAGCCTATATTTGGATATCGGAAGTGTTCCGGGTGAAATCGGGATTTTACCGGAGTACCGGACCCCCCCCATGGGGGGGGGGCTTAATGGGCCTACATGGGCCTTAGAGGAAATAGAGGGCAGCAAGGGGAGTGTGGGCCGACCCTGTTTCCTTCTCCTACTCTCACTTTCCTTCCCCCTCTCCTACTCCTACTAGGAATAGGAGGAGTCCTACTCCTAGTGGGAGTAGGACTCCCCCTTGGCACGCCTCTCCCTGACCGGACGCCTCCTCCCCTTGCTCCTTTATATACAAGGGCAGGGGGCACTCCATAGACACAAAAATTGATAGTTTCATCTTTTAGCCGTGTGCGGTGCCCCCCTCCACCACAGTCCACCTCGATAATACTGTAGCGGTGCTTAGGCGAAGCCCTGCGTCGATAGAACATCATCATCGTCACCACGCCATCGTGCTGACGAAACTCTCCCTCAACACTCGGCTGGATCGGAGTTTGAGGGACGTCATCGGGCTGAACGTGTGCTGAACTCGGAGGTGCTATACATTCGGTACTTGATCGGTCGGATCGTGAATACGTACGACTACATCAACCGCGTTGTGCTAACGCTTCCGCTTTCGCTCTACGAGGGTACGTGGACAACACTCTCCCCTCTCCTTGCTATGCATCACCATGATCTTGCGTGTGCGTAGGAATTGTTTTGAAATTACTACGTTCCCCAACATCTAGTGGGCGGCCGGCTGCCCACTAGTGCGATGGAGCGGCCGGCCTGAAAAGGTAAGTACCTGCCCCCCCCCCCCCGCGGGCCCGCGCTCCAGAAAAGGAAACTGAGCACCAACCTGCGCGATCGAGTGGCTGCTCGCGATACACACAAACATAATGAGAAAGAAAAGTCCTCCCCCACGTGGCCAGCTGTACCTACCCAGCCCTCCCACGCTCGCTCGCCCCAACGCCACCACAGTTCCTTCTTTCTCTCCACGAAAGAAGGCTCCAAGGCCCTTCTTCCTCCTCCTACATAGCAGCCATTGCAGCCCCAAAGTAGAAGAAGAACTTGCTTCAGAAAAGATCTAAGGGCAGGGTGGTCTGATCCGTACTAGGCAGCAACATCAGGGTAGCTAATTTCCCTCCCTCAACCCCTCTTCACTCCCCCCCCTCTTCTACTGCATATGTCAACCCCCTGGAGAAGCCGCTTCCCCCTTCCTCCATGGATCTAGCAGAAATCCATGGAGAAGCTGATTCAAAAAGAGGTGGACCTAGCAAAATAACCCCTCCAATAACACCACCCTCCCCCCATGAGTGTCATATCTGCAACTGAAAAGAAGTACCATGAATTGCTGTGCAACTAATCATGGATAGAGGCCTATGGTTTCCTGGTTTGTGCAACTAAACACAAGTCATTAGGTTTAGTTGCACACCAAACATGGTTTGAGACCAACTTTACTGAACATTTTTCTAACATGCATGCCAGCCAAGTTTCCCCCACCTAGATGTGTTAAAGAAGCCAACTAAAGCAAGTTCAGTGGCCAACTGAAACATGGTTCTAGCCAAAAACCTAAACATGCATTGTAGCCAACGGAAAATGCATAAGTATGCAACTGAACATGCATCCCAACCAACTGAACCTGTATTCTGTCAACTCAGCATGCATGCTAGGCAAAACTGAACATGTATCCTGAACATGTATTTTGAGTGAACACTATAGAAAACCTGGAGTATATGTGCAATAAAAACATGTATCCTGGCCAACTGAACATGCATGCTGGTGAACTGAAATATGCATCCTCGCCAAATAGAACATCTATTATAGCCAACTGAGCATGCATGCTGGCCAACTAAAAAAATGCATCCTGGCCAACTGAGACATCTATTCTAGCCAAAACCAAAAATTTGTAGTACGATAGCAAAAACACAAGAAACTTTTGTACATAGCAAACAAAACCACAAACCAAATATTAAAGTAGTCACGCATATAATCTTGTCCCACACATATATTCTGGTGCCAAACCTACTGCAAAGCTATAGTGTAAAAATATGTTCAATATACTAGAAGTAGAAACAGAAACAATGATGAAAAACATATATCTATAATCTGTCATCCAAATCTTCTTTCTTCTTTCACCTGGATTTCACCATTTCAATTGTGGCATCAAATTATGTACAGAAAAATCTAGATCAGCTGCTTGCCAACAGAAAACTTGCAGATCATTGGAACAAACAGAGGGAAAAGTCAGAGAAACTCTATACTAAAAAAAGTCATGTTCTTGCCAACTATTTACTGCAAACTGTGCAACTAACATAACAAGGCTGTGCAAACAAAAAAATGCATACCTGTTATAAATAAAAGATTCTGCTATAGAGATGTTGCTTTTTGAACTAAGATTGTCATAAAATGGTGTGCAACTACCTATTTACTAAGTTTTTAGGTTGTTTCAAACACTCTTTGATGATTAAAACTTGACATCACTTCCTTGCTTTGTATATGCAGTGCATGTGTGGCAGCATCCTGAAAAAGAAAAAAAATGCTTGTTCTCAATGAGCTTCCTCGTGATATGGATCAGCAACAACCCAGCATACCGCAAGGGAATTTGACAGAAAATGGGCGCTCTATTTACTACACGCAGACAAGTCGTGGGCCTAACCCTATGGGCCATGACAATGTGGCAGGGCAGTCATCAACCCGTGGTGTCCCTGTAGTGGTGTCTTTGCAGCCAGAGAGTCATACTCTTGATGACACGGGCACCGCGGCAAATGTTCCTGGTCCAACCAGGACTGAGCTCGGTGCTGGCGCTGTTGACGGTGTTGTGCAAGGAGAAGAAGGAGAAGATGAGGCTGGTTGTCAGCCAATGGAACCCTATGTTGGCACGAGGTTTGACACCCTTCAAATTGCTAAGGATCACTACAACAGCTACGCCTTACGGACGGGTTTCTCTGTCAAAATGAACACCTCTAGGCGGACAGGAAATGTATTGATAAAACAGCAGTTTGCTGCAACAAGTATAAGAAGCCAAAAGCTGATGATGGTGGAGCTGAGGCTCCTCCTATCCTGGACCCTATACCAGATCTAAAACCTATTGACACTGATGAGGAAATGCAAGATGAACCTCCAATCTTTGCTGAAGAGGAGGCTGGTGCTAGTAAGAAAAAGAAGAAATGAAAACGCGAGACAATAAAGCAGACTCAATGCAAAGCAAAAATGTTGGTGAAGCTAATGGATGGGCAATGGGAGGTGACGTATTTTGTTCGTGACCACAATCATCCGCTGGTGAACAAACCTTCATTGTCCGAATACTTGAGATCCCACCAAGGCATCTCTCCTGATGAAAAGGAGTTATTGCGCATCTTGTATAACTGCAACTTGACTACAGGTGTGTTTCTATATCCCTTACAGAATTAAGTTTCCCTCTAGGCAGTCCAGTGTGCAACTGTTATGTTACTAGTGTGCAACTAAAATGCCTTAAGTGTGCAACTAGATTACCTTCACCGTGCAACTACATAATGTTCCTATGCAGCTAGATCACCTTCACTGTGTGCCTACATAATGTCCTATGTGCAAAATGAAAGTGTTTTTAAAAGGGCAGCTGGTTGTCAATTTCCTACAACTATCTTCTGTGCCAACTCATATCGTATTATTGTGCAGCTGGATATGTGCATTCGTACGACTAACAAAATGTATATTGTTTCTTTTTGTATTATGCAGGACGTATGACGCATGTAATGGCAGAGTTCTATGGATCTGAGATGATGGTGCCATTCGGACCAAAGGCAATAACAAACCTGTGTACAAGTTTCCGTAGAGATGACACAAATGAGGGTGATCTAATTGAGACAATTGCGCACTTCAAGGATATACAAAAAACCGATCCAGACTTCTTCTATAAGGTGAAATATGATGAAGAAGACAGAGTTGTCAACATATTTTGGGTGGATGGCTTAGCTCGAAAAGCTCATGCGTAGGCGTACCACGATTGCATATCGTTTGACACCACCTACATGACCAACATGTACAATATGCCGTTCGCGCCCTTCATAGGAATAAACCGACATGGCCAATCTTTCATGCTGGGTTGCTCGTTTGTGAGGCAAGAGCTGGCATCGAGCTTTGATAGGGTCTTTGGAGCATTCCTAGAGGCTATGGATGACAAACCTCCTAACAACTTCATCACCGATCAGGATGGTGCAATGAGGCAGTCAATACAGAGCATCTTTCCAACCACCGTGCACCGCTGTTGTCGATGGCACATCATGAAAAAGGCTCAGGAAAAAGTTGGTTGGCTGCTGTGTCGGAATCTAGGACTCTCTGATGATTTCAACAAGTGTGTTGACTTCAGCTTCACTATAGACGAGTTTGAGCAGAATTGGGCTGGGTTAATGATGAAGTACGAGACTATGACACACACGCACTTTGAGAAGTTGTACGAATACAGGTCAACTTGGGTGTCGTCCTACTTCAAACACAGGTTCTTCCCCTTCCTATAGTCTACACAGCGTAGTGAGGGGTTCAACGTTGTCCTAAAAAGATATGTGAACGCACACAACTCAATGCTGAACTTCGTCAAGCAATATGAAAAAAAAATCCAAAACCACATCCTTGCCAAGGAAGGCTGCAATGATTACAGGACAGAACACCTTGAGATTGAGTTGTGGTCCAACTTCCCAATAGAGAAACAAGCTTACAAAACCTACACTAGGGACCTTTACCGCAAGTTCAGAGAAGAGTTTGAGCTGATTGGACGTTATAATGCATTCCAAGTTGGTGCTGATATATTTGAGCTCAGACCGAACTAGGAATTTGTTGCCAAATATGGTTCTCGAAACTACTTGGTGCAGGCAAGTGTGGAGGAGGTTTCCTATTTGTGTGAGTTCTGTAAAATGGACAAGGACGACATCCTCTGTTGCCACATCCTCAAGGTGTTCACCCATATTGGAGTTGATGTCATACCGGAAAGGTACCTGCTAAGACGGTGGACACCTACTACTGTACCTAGTGCGCCAGGGACTGGTTATGAGCAACCGGATGAGATGCCTCCTCAATCAAAGAAGCAGATAAGGGCGAGGAACATGATATACGATTTTCGGAAACTAGCAAAGTTTGCGAGTGGTTCTGATCCAGCACAAGCTATTGTATACAAGCATATGCGCGCAACACATACCGAGATCGGCCACCTGAACAAGTCCAAGAAAAAGAAAAAACCGACTGCTGCCACGGGGCCATCAGATGATGGCAACCCTCGAGGACCTCCTCCACCTCCAGGCAGCACTCAGGGGGCTCATCATCCAGGTAATTACCTGCCCCAACTCCTGATCTAACTAGGTGTGTAACTTCAGTTGCACACATCATCATGCCTAGTTGCACACATCATGGTGCCCAGTTGCACAGAACAGGCTGCCTAGTTGCGCACGCTGTGTTAGTTCGAGCATCAAGATAACACAACTAACTTGTTTTTCCTGTTCTGGATATAGGTGATGTCAACCCTCAAGGACCTCCTCCACCTCCTAGCTGTACATGGCATCCTCCGCCACCTCCTCCCCCGCGTGCTCCTCCCAATGGCCTTACAAGCAGCACTCAGGGGGCTCATCGTCCAGGTAATTACCTGCCCCAACTCCCCATCAAACTAGGTCTGTAACTCCAGTTGCACACATCATGGTGCCCAGTTGCATAGAACAGGCTACCTAGTTGCACACGCTATGTTAGTTCGAGCATCAAAGATAACACAACTAACTTGTTTGTCCTGTTCTGGCTATAGGTGATGCCAACCCTCAAAGACCTCCTCCCCTGCCTAGCCCAACTAGCAGTGCCCTGCGTGCTACTCCCAATGGACCTACATGCAAGACTCAGGGGGCTCATCACCCAGGTAAATACCTTCCCCAACTCCCAACAAAACCAGGGTGTGTGACTTTATTTGCACATATCATAGTGCCCAGTTGCACAGATAATGCTGCCTAGTTGTGTGCGCTGTGTTAGTTTGAGGATCAAGCTAAAAATCTAACTTGTTTTTCTTGTTCTGCCCATAGGCGATTACAATTCAAGTACCATGACGAGCCATGCTGCTACAGGTGTTTTTTTCAACTTAACTTGCACACAGCAACCAGTTAGTTGCACAACATGGGCTGTGTGGTTGCAGAGAACATCAGTGCTGGTTGCACAACAAAAAAATACTAAACTTTTTATATGATTATTACATAGGTGATCGTGATGGTCCTACTGCCCCGTTGGAGGCTGCATCCCCTGCACAAGGTTCTGATGATTTTGTGCCCAGGGATCCTCCAAGGTCTACTACAAAGGGTAGGGCAAAGAGTCGACGGTACAAATCGGCACTGGAGCTACACCCAAAGAAGAAAAACAAATGCAGCCAGTGCCAATCTACAGAGCACACTGCTGGTGTGTGTCCACTCAGGCTACTATGATTCTATTTCATCGTTTGTAACTTTGGGATAAAAAAGGAAAAAGAATGATGTTTTTTGAGCAATGTTGCGACCAAGTGGATACATTCAGCATCTATGATTTCTCTTTATCTAATTTATGCTCCTTGAATTAGTTCATGCACTGTGTAAAAAAGGTTGCTATTTGTGCCAACTAGTTAAATATTTAGTTGTTGAACAATTGTATGTCCAGTGCTCCTAATGTATCAACAAAAGTGATGATATTGAGTTGCAAACGGTATTACTACTAGTGTGCAACTACAAAATCTGCTTAAAAATTGTGCAAACCAGCAACTTCCTCCATGGAGCAGAGAAATAAAAAGAGTACTGACCTACTCCTTGTCGTATCTTAGCAACTTCCTCCATGGGGTGGTGTTGTGCACGCTGGTGACCCAATCATATGCCAGCTTCTTCCTGATGTTGAGTACTTCCTTGGGTTCGTAGTTGGGAAGTTGGCTACCATTCCACTCGGCGGCGTTAAGCAGTGCGAACAGCCCACACTCATTACTGCGATGGGCAAAAAAGAAAATTTGTCACATAAAATTAAAACCAATAAAAATAATGCACTATGTGCAACTGCTTATGTGCCAATGTGCAACTGCTTATGTGCCAGTGTGCAACTACTTATTTTCCACTCTGCAACTGGCTAGATAATCCATTAGAAACTCATAAAAATGATAAACAGATTGCAAACTAGTTATGTGTCTTGAAAAACTAAAGATTGCACAAGTAGAAAAATTGTAAAAACTACAAATTGATGGTGAGAAATTGAGAAGAATGCCATTCTTAATGTCTTACTTGCCGAGCTGCTTTGGTACGTCAATGTCAATAATCTGAAAGTGCTCGATGCTAAACTTTGGGTAATGCTTCCTCCATAGCTGGCGTACTACCCCCGCGATGGTAGAGGCAGTGTTCATCAGCTCAGTGTTGTCCAACTTCCTGTTTGAATCAAGAACTTCGAAGCGTCCGTCCCTCAAGTTGACATTGAAGACCCAATAATGCCTCCCTCCATCCTTATCAGTTACATCAGCACTCTCGAGCACTGGCAGCATGACCTGCAAGCGTGAACGATTTTAGACACAGATACAGGCTGTAGCTAAGAAAAACAGTAAAAGACTTGGTCAAGTTAAAAACAGGTTGCAACAAGTATTTGCCAACTAACAGATGTGTCATGTGCAACTGAACATGCTGTGGGTGCCAACTAAAAGAGATGGATCATGTGGGCACAACACTCACCAAGTCTTTCTTGTCGAGACGGTTCTTGTAATCAAACTTCTTATTTATCTCATTCACGTTGTGGACCCCTTGCTGTAAATTCATCTGCAGAGATTATAAAGCATGCCTCAAACTCCTTAGTAGATGAAAGGCCTCCCTCAATTGGTCAACAAAAAACGTACTACAGAACAAAGATGAGGGCAAAGAAGGTTTTGGAAAAACTTACAGAAAACCTCAGTGGCATAATGACCTTCTTTGACCCTTCTGGTAAGTTATCCATGATGTGTAAGATTCCAGTCTCAATAACAATTTTTGACAGCCATTGAACCGGCTTCATCGAATCAACTAACTCCTTTAAAGAAATGTAGAAAGCACCAAACCTGATTATCTCAGGGCTGGATTTTTTTGAAAGAAATAAAAAGACAAGTTAGCTCGAAGGGTCACAACAGCAAAAAAAAATTGTGCATGAAATTGAAACAGAACAGTGTGCATCTAAAAGCCCTGTTCTGTGCAATATGCTATGCTTTCTGTGCAACTAGGTGGCTGGTCCTGTGCAACTGAAAAAAATATGTATGTAGGCTGTGGGGAGTTAGTTTACCTGGTAGCTTCATCATTTGCTCCTGGGTGATGCCTGACCCAATACAAGAGGGCAGCGTAAAGCTTGTTCACTGCCTCATTGGAGCTGAACGTCTTCTTCTTGTTGTAGTCAATGAATGGAGACCTTTGGGATGCTGTGGGCCTTATTACCCTCCTCTGTCTTCGTGCAAGAGGTGGTCCCGAAGAACTGCTCGTGCCAACTTCTGGTTCTGCGCATATTGGGGTGTGGCAATTTTGTGGTGATCGAACATCTAGCTCTTGAGCTTTTGCCTTGCCAGCATCAGCAGCAGCGCATCCTTCATTCACAGTTGCTGGGTCCAACTCACACTCATCAATGCAAATCACACTGGCTTTTTCTGTTTTTGCTGCTGGAGCAGGTGCTGGAGCATCACCATCTATGCCGAGGTCAAAAGATGGTGCATCGCGGAACCCGTCACCATGATAAGACTTTGATCTTTGTATGGGGTCAAGGACCAGGGCATCTCCTTGCGGCACAAACACGGGTGCATCGTTCACTAACTTGGTTCGCAATAGTATTGTAGTTGGCGGCCTTGGAGGCTTGCACCTACTTATAATGTTGAACACCTCCTCTCGTGTTAATGGTTGCTGAAAGTCAGCTCTTGGTGATGCAGGCTTGCTTGGCTGCGGTGTGCTAGCTCTTGGGGATGACACTTTGGTAGTTGGATCACCTCCTTTTGTGTTTGGTATTGAAGCATCTCTATGAGTAGGCACCTTGGGGCTTGCAGTTGCAGTGGTGCCTTCCTGAGTAGTTGTGGTGGTTTTGATTGTGACCATGCTGCTAACTGACACATTAGTTGGCACACTGGTATCTGTAGTTGGCATCTTTCTAGTCTGAGTTGGCAGCAACCTAGTAGAACTTGGCACCCCTGCATCAATGGCTGCGGCACGCAGTTCTCTCTCGTCTATGAACCCCAAACCTTTTGTGGCCTATTCCCCCTTTGTGCCCCTAGCAAACTTGACAATCTTTTGCTGCTTAGGTGGTTTTGGTGGGACTGTTGAAAGGGGAGTCTTCCCCTTGATCTGTTGAACTCATGTGATGGTGGTTGGCTCTCTGCTCACTACAGTTGGCATATCAGTTTGAAGCACAGCTTCCTTGACCATATTTATTTCAGCATCTGCACTCAGCATCTTCTCCTTGCTTTGAGGCAACTTCAGATTCTTCTTCATTGAAACTGCTTTATGCTTTTGGACCACGTGAAGGTTTACCATGGATGCTGCGTTGCCCTTGCTGGAGCTTAGGTCTGGAAGCTGCTTCAAATATTCCTTGTATTTTTCCTTTGAATGAACCCAATCAAGACCCTTTCCTGCTTCCTCCATGTCAATTTGATTCTTTTCATCATCACTTGATAAGAACAGGCTCTTGTCAATGGAAAAGTCGATCTTCTCACACATATCTTTGTCGCTAAAATCTGGCACGGGAAAGGTGGTTGGCAAAGCTGGCTCCAAGTTGCAGAGCTTGAACATATCAATGCTGCCCTGAGACTCTACTTCGTCATTTTTCTTTGACTTCATCAAATCCTTGTCTTTCTAGCAAGTTTTGTCAATCAACATCTGTAGTGTGCTCCTGCTACTCAATGAATTGCTGCTGCTGGCAGGGGTGGCAGAAGTGCTAGTCCTCCTGGATGTGTTGCCGTCTGTACCACCAGAACCAGGGCATTGTCATCATCATCTCGCTGCTGTCGCTGCCTCCATTGGACCCCCTTTATCATTACCATAACCATCCTCATCTTCTTTATCGTCGTCTTCTTCCCTCTCACTGCCATCAACTTCTGTACCTTTGTCTTCTCCCCTCTCACTGCCATCAACTGCTGCATCTTTGTCCCCGTCCCCCGCTTTGGCCTCTTCTTCTTCTTCTTCCTCCTCCTCTGCCTCACTATCTTCTCCCTTGTCCTCCTCCTCTCCTTTGTCCTCCTCCTCCTCCTCTTCCTCCTCCTCCTCCTCCTCCTCCTCCTCTGCATCTTCTTCTTTGTCATCCTCCTCCTTGTCCTCCTCCTCTGATTTATCCGCATATGTGTCCTCATCATCGTCAGCATCTATCGCTGCTTCCATTTCCTCATCTTCTTCTGACTCCTCCTCAACAAACTCTTCTTCTTGTATAGTTGGCCCTCGTCTCTTTCTTTTTGGAGCACGGCGTGACGACCCGGTTCCCATTGATGGCTGATGTACGTAAGGATCAATATCCGGTTCCTCGTCATCGATCTTGGCAACTGCTTCAATGAAGGTGCCAACCTGTTCAGTTACAGCCTTGCACAGGTCATTGACCACTTTCGCAATCTTTGCCTTTTTCTGCATCAACACAAAAAAGGATTCAGTACTGATTCAGTTAGAAAAAAAATTAAAAAGTAAAATGTCTGTAACTGACAATGATGAGATAAGCAAAAACCAACTAAGACACACTTTCTGGCCAACTAAAAACATGATTCTAGCCAACTACACATGCACTGTGGCATAACCTAAAAACATGCATTCTGCCAACTTGATGTCAATGGTTGCAAATGAACACTTTGACTGTCCAAAGAACATGTGCAACTACAGAAGCTTATATGTGCAACTGAACATACATCCCAGCAAACTGAATCCTGTATTGTCGCAACTACAAAAGTTATACATGTGCAACTGAACATACATCCCAGCCAAAAGAAAATGTTGGTAAGTGGTACAAATTTCTGTATGCAAAACACTAGTTCCTAACCTGCGGATTGTAGGTTATTGGTAATTTGGATGCCATGAATGCTTCAGCTTGCAAAATTCCACCAAACAGTGGTGTCTACTCCGTGCCTCTATACTCCTCTTTAAGCTGATGTAAAAAAAGAGAAAAAGAAAAGAACAAGGTTATCAAAACAGATTTGTGTGTTGAATGAAAACCAAACATTATAACATGTGCAACTACAACAAGATACTGGGGTAGACAATTCGACTATACATATATGCAACTGAACAAAGACACAAAACTATGCAACCCAGACGACACCTAAAAAATGTTTCTACCAACTGATGCCACACATCTGTGCAACAAAATTAGTAAAACTGTGCAACTTAAAAAAGATGGTGCGCCAATTTAAAATGAACATGTGTGCAGATGCCAAACTTAAAGCTACAAGTTGTGCAACTACATGCATTGTTATGCCAACTGATGACATTTTTTTGTGCAATTTCCAAAAAAGTGACCAGACATCAAAAGAACATAAAAAGAAGACAATGTTGGAAAAAACAAAGAGAACTCACTTGTAATTTGCCGAACACACCAGGAGAGATAGTATCCTTCTTGATCACCTTCGCAATTAGAGTACTATCCCATGCATTCGATCGTATCGCGCAGTTGCTTACTGGGATGTCATGTACGAGCGCATCAAGGTATAGTATCTGCACCAGACCCAACAAAAGAAAAGCCAAGTTCAGTTATTATTATGAGTATTTCAGCAAACTATAACTGCACAAAAGAACAAGAACAGATGGAAGTGGTCGTTTTCACTAACCATCAAGTGATACAAGCAGCAGCAGACAGTTTGCTTCTCCTGGTTCATGTTCCGGAAAGCTTCATTAATGTGTTATGCTACAAAGAGGCAGATTTTTGTGTTCTTGAGCATTTGATGATCTAGCACAAGTACGTAGCACTTTGGGCTGAGCTTCAAGGTCGTGGTTGGTGCTAGAAAAGTGCCGAAGGCAACCTCAAGCCAGGCCATAAAGAATGTGTCATCCATTCTTCCACCCATATCCAGAATCATCTTGAGCCATGTAGTGATCTGGGGATGAGAATTTCCAGTTATGTTGAAAACCTGTCTGAATCTCCTAGTGGCATCCTTGTCAACTAAATATCTGACTTTTTGACCCCTGTTTGGGAGATCAAATACCCTCTAAACACTGTCAGCATCGACACGGATCCTTCCCCTTCCTGGGAAAACCATTTCAGAGGTCTGTGGCTGGTAGGACTGCACCAGGAACTTAGTGAGGTCCGCTGGAAGTGTGTCTGATAAGTTCAATAGCCCCCCGAACAATCTCGAAACTAGATCTGACTTCTGTAGTGGGGTTAGAGAGGCGTTGAAATTTGCAAACTGGCCTGGTGATGCCCTTATCCTGCCCGCTTGTGATGGTCGCTCCACATCTTCCCCTGCAGCCACCTCAACTCCTTCACAGCTGGCCTATTGATGAGAAGATAAAAACATTAAGGAAACATTAAAACACAAAGAGACAAAACAAGAATGAAAAAAGACTAGCAATCATCATTTGGATCACTATTGGAATAAGCTATATATTCATAATGGATCATGCCAACTAATATGATGTATTTGTGCAACTAATAAAGCTCATGAGGACAACTGAAGACTGCCAGTGTGCAACCTTCAAAAAAACTAAGAAAATATACGAGACCTGGCAACTACAAAAAGTTCTAGCGGATGTGCAACAATAAGAAATGATATTGCAACAAGATAACATAAACTAAAAAAAGGTTTGCAAGGAACTGTTCAATAGCTCATAAACACACAAAAAACCCACATACCTCAGCATCTGCTGCGGAAGATGCGACAGCTCCTCCAGCAACTGCCGCCTGCACAAAAAATTGACCAGTAATGTCAACTATAAAAGATGCCAACTTGTCAACTACACGATGCCAACTAATGCCAACTAATGCCAACTGTATTTAGATCAAGATGACTAGAGATGTCAACTACAAAGGTTGTTGTTGACAAACTAAAAACAAAAATAGTGGTGCAAACTGCTGCATAATTTCATCAGCATCTAAAAAGCGAGAAACACTTATATTCGAGAATTTACTTAACCTAGAAGATGACTCAGCTCCCTTTCCAAGTGCTGCACGTCTAGTCCGCTTTACAACACGTAACTGATCATCATCCTAAGAAAAAAAATAAAAAACATGAGCATGGGAAAAAACAAAAAATGTTATATGACCCAAACAAAACCGAAAAATGGGCTTGTGTCATCAACATGCCACTTACCTCAACATCCTCTCCCTGCTCAACACTCCATGCAGGTCGTGGCTGGCGATTAGCAGGACGCTTCGAGTTCCGGCGAAGCGACTGACTTCTAGAACGCTGATTAAGCAACCAAAAGAAAACATGAAAAGAAGGACATTAGCATACATGCATAAGTTGGAAACAACTCAAAAACACAGAAAAAGTGAAAAATAATACATCTTCTTCATTGCCATCTACATCTCCTCCTTTTATAACCATTTTTGCCCTGCGGGAGGAAATACAACAAAAGAAAACATAGTAATAAGATGCGGAAACAAACTAGAGAAATCATAGAAGGTTGCTTTGATCTGCAGACATCTACACATAAGCAGGACACATATTGCAAAAAACCAAAAAACATGTGGACAACCAACTACTACAATGATAAAGCCAACTGGGCAGTAAACCTTGTGCAAACTGGACAACATATAACCAATTAACTATTTTCTGCCTAGTTATTACTTGCCAACTGTGGCAAGTAATAACTAGGTAGAAAATAGTTAACTAAAGGCAACAAGCTAAGTATGATAACTTGTGCAAACTGGAACAAGCAAAAAATGCAAAGCAAAAAATCCAGCAAAACAATTGGGTATACTATATTGAAAAAATAGCAACCATTAGTGCTAATTTGCAAAAATAAGTGTCCATAGTTGCACACATGGGGGGAAACACATGAAAACAACCACAACCGCAACGAAGACTTGCAGATTGAGAATATTAAATTGGAAAATTGGCAAGCATTGGTACTAATTTGCACAATCAAGGGGCCCTAGTTGCACAAAGCAGGAGAAAACACATGAACCACCACAGCCACCACAAGGCTGGTAGATTGGGTAGACTATATTGGAAACTGGCAAGCATTAGTGCTAAATTACACAAACAAGGGGCCCTAGTTGCACACAACAGAGGGGGGAACAGCAAAGCCAACTAAGTAGAGCAACTAGCGCAAGTGTATAACATATGAACAACCAACTAGTAAAAGTGATGCAGCCAACTGAGCAAGCAACTTGTGCAACTAAACACCGTATAGACAACCAACTAGTGCAAACAGTGAGCCAACTGACCAAGACAACTACTGCAACTGCAGAGCATATGGACAGCCAAAGTACTATATGGACGCAGCCAACTGAGGAGAATTTTGTGCAACTAACCACTTAAATCTCTGAACACCAACTACAAAATCAGCCAATGCATTGCACACAACATTGCGCACATCTAACCTACATCTAATACAACTTGTAGAATGACTAAGAATCATGAACAGATCTCAAACCCCTACAAAATTGAAACAAAACATGAACTAAACAGCCAAATTGCCCTAAAATCGCGCAACGGGCGCCATGGACATGCATCCCTTCTACCTAACGACTACCGCGTACCCTGGCCAACTACACGTTGACCCTGGCCAGCCACCCCGTGCCATGAACTACGCCTCCTTGTAGATCCCGACCACCGTTGGGTGCGTGCTACGAGATAGGAGAAGGGAACTCAACGTGACCAAAATCGAGGATAAGCGAGGGTAGTTTGCGCCGTCCCCGAACCCTATAGAGCATTCCCCTCACATTTCGGCACCATCCGTGCTCCGCGAGATAGAGAGAGGGAGGACAAGCATGTAGAAGTGGAGAGCGAGCATACCCCTGACGGCGAGGAGCACCAGCGATTCCCCCGCGAGGGGAACCACCCACAGGCTACCGCCGATCTGAGCACTCCGCCGCGACGCCCCTTTTGGTGGAGAGGATGGAGAGGAGGAGACGAAGACGGAATGGGGAGAGAGCACACTGCGGCGAGGAATTTCAGGCACGGATTTTGAAAACCGCCGCCCACGACCCCCCTACTTCCCTCCTCTATCGCTTACAGGTGGGCCTGCCCACGTATGAATATGGACAACCGCCCACGACCGCGGTGTGGGGACAATCCAGACCTGGTGGCGCCTGGCGGATCTGGGCGCGATCGTTGGCGCGATCGAACGGCCAGGAATCAGCCACCAGTTTTTGTTAGTTGGTGGCCGGCCGCTTTTTAGATTTTAGGATGGGATAATCACAACCGTTGACATGTTTAGGGGGGGTCTACCGAAGCGAAAGTGTACAATCAGATATAAGAAAGGATCTGACAATAGTGCGGCTGATGTTCTGTCTCGCAGGCCACATACAGACCCTGAATTGCAATCTGTTTTCTTGGTCCAACCCAAGTGGTTGTCTAAAATTGTGAATAGTTATGCTCAGGATTCCTATTCCTAGAAACTGCTTCAGAAATTGGTGCTTGACCCTTTCTCTGACAGCAAATTTACTTTGAGAAATGGAGTGCTTTATTCCCAAGTGTGCATCTGGGTTGGTGCTGGCACTCCACTACAGACCAAGATTGTCAGGCATTTCATGAGACACCCCTTGGAGGTCATTCTGGGTATCCAGTGACATACAGAAGAATCAAACAATTGTTTAAGTGGTCAGCTATGGAAAGTTTTATCAAGAGAGTTGTTTAGCATTGCATAGTTTGTCAACATGCTAAACCAGAATGAGTACCCTATCCAGGATTGCGGCAACCTCTTCCGATTACTAAGTTGCCTTGGGAAATGGTGACTATGGATTTCATCGAAGGGCTTCCGGTGTCTGGCCGCTACAATTGCATTTTGGTTGTCATTGACAAGCTAACCAAATATGGCCATTTCATACCTCTCTGCCATCCATTTACAGCAGCGACAGTGGCTGAAGTTTTTCTTGATTCAGTTTACAATTACATGGTATGCCGCTCTCCATTGTATCGGATCATGATCGTATCTTCACTAGTCAATTATGGCAGGAGCTTTTCCAACACACCCAAGGCACTCAACTACGCATGATCTCAGCACGCCATCCTCAGACTGACGGCCAGACAAAACGAGTTAATCAGTAGGTCAAGTGTTATTTGCGATGCTTTATCAGTGCACACCCATCCAGGTGGTCCAAATGGTTGTCGTTGTGCGAATTCTAGTACAACACCAATTGGCACTCCTCCATAGGCATAACACCGTTCGAAGTTGTGTATGGTCATTCAACTCGCCATTTTGGCCTTGCTCCTAACAGTGCTATCTCTTCGGTGGATCTTTCTCAATGGTTTGATCAACGAATGGAAGTGTTTGAATCAGTGAAACAACAATTGTTGCGAGCCCAACAACGCATGAAGTCGCAGGCTGACAAACATCGTACAGAAAGAAGCTTTGCTCTAGGCGATCATGTTTTTCCTAAAATTACAACCATATATTCAAGCATCAGTGGTGCCTAGAGCTAATCACAAACTCGCCTACAAGTTTTTTGGGCCCTTCACTATCTTGGAGATCGTTGGGGAAGTTGCTTATCGTCCGGGTTTACCACCTCCAGGAAGGTCCATCCCGTTTTCCATGTGTCTCTTTTGCGTAGGGTGCTCAAACTTGGTCAGCAGGTTCTGTAGCATTTACCTTTGCCTGAAGCGCAACACCAAGCGCCTAAAGAAATTCTCCAGCTCCGAGTTGTCACTCGAGGGGGCGAGAAGGTGATTCAAGTTATTCTTCGCTGGACCAACAATACAGACAATCTTGCTACTTGGGAGGATCTGGAAATGAGGAAGCAACTATTTCCACAAGCACCGGCTTGGGGTCAAGCCGCATCTCATCGACGAGGGATTGTCAACGACTCGGAGGCTCATGGGCAGGAGGACGAGGAAGATTCATTCAAGAGGCCCAGTCGCAAGCCTCGTCTGCCGGCTCGGCTTGCTGGGCTCGAATGGGCTTTAAGCCTTGTAATATAGATAAATGCACCATTGGTCAGCGAACTCCCGCGAGATGAGCACGTTGGTCACACAAGTGTCAAAACGTCGAAAATGGGTCAGTTTGGTTTGTTTAATGAGAAAATGGGTCACTCATGTCTCTTTAGCCGTTGCCGCTGCCCACGTGGCATTGTGAGTAAGCGTTGGCTTGGTGTAAATTATAAGAAAGCCCCATAGGAAGAATAGAATGTTCATTACTGACCCCTGAGCAACCGCCCCCACCCCGGACCGTGCGACATGACGGCGGCTGGGTGCCCATCGGCGGCAACCTCAAGCCCGTCGGCTGCCTCCGTAGGTTGCGGTGGCGGAGAGGATGGCGAGGTAGCCGGACCCCCTATAGTAGCTGCGCTGGCTGACGGCGGTGGTGATTATGGTGAAGCCGCCGCCGGCGTGGTAGATGGCACTGAACTGCTTCCTCGACGACGGTTTCCCTGGGATGATGCTCCCGGGTATGGTAAGATATTCTCACTGTTTCTCTTCACCTTCCTTTCTTCCTCTTAGCAGTATTTTCTAGGGCTTGTAAAATTGGGGATTTTTTGTTAGAGATTTGGATGAATTTAGATTCAAACAAGTGGTTAGGGTTTAGTTGCCACTAGAGACGTTTGTAGTTGTCAGCAAAGAGATTAATTTGTATTTATTCTTGCAATGCAGGTGATTGCAGTGATTTATTTAGCTTAGTAATACATCACAATGGATGGTTCCGTGGTGTTCGATCGAACCATGTATACATGCAGGAATCAATTGATGTTTTTGATGGCTGTGACAAGAGCACATTCTGTTGTGCTGTGGTGGATTGGATGATCAAGCAACTAGGATATGTTGTGCCAGCCATGGGGTTTCCAGTGTACTGGTTGGATCCTGGCAAAACTGTTGTAGATAGTTTGAAGCAGACGCACTTTCAAATGCATGCATTATCTATGGCAGATTCAGCTTGTGCAAGAGGTGGCCACAAGATGCATGTGTACATTGATCATGACAATGTCCTTGAGAAACAACTTTGAGATGATGTGCTTGTGCAGCCAGTTGAGATACCTAAAGTAATTAGTCCTTGCAAAAAGGAATTTGAGACAGAGCACATACCAGCTAGGAATTGTATGCCTACATTTAGTGAGCACATGTTGAACATGATGTCAGGTGGATATGGAGAGTTCTGCAAGGACAACACATCCATGTCTGCTAGGAGGAAATTGAGTACTGATTTTGTGAAAGAAGTTGTCATGAAAAAGAAGGGGAAGGAGAATTTGTTCCCTGATGTGTTAGAGCAAGATCAATTTGCTGTTGAGCAAGAAGAGGTAATAAGAGAAGGGGAAGAAGATGATTTTGTTTGTGAGGAACAAGAGGAACTTGCTGGTGATGAAGAAGAGGAATTTGGTGGTGAGAGTGAGGAGGAGGACCTTGCATATCAATCAGACTCTAGTGTTGATCCAGATTTTGCAGATTCTGACTATGATTTTGAAGCTGGAGATGACACTTTGTTTGATCAAAATGTTGACACTTCTGTCCCATATGACATAATTTCTGCAACTAGGAAAGAGGTGAAGGAAGATGCAAATGATGAAGATCCAGATGTTATTGCTACAGAGAAAATAGATCTCCCACATAGTGAAGATAGGTAGAAATTTGATTTCCTTGCTTTCAACAAATTGATAGACATGGAAGATCCAATTTTTAAACTTGGGATGGTTTTCTCAAACCCTGCTAAACTTAGGTCTGCATTGTCCATGTACATAGTGAAGAATAGAGTAAAAGTTAAGAAGACAAGGAACAATTCTACTAGAATTGAAGCAAAGTATGTTGAAGGCTGTCCTTGGAGAATGATTGTTGTTAAGGACAGTAGAGTTGAGTGCATGCTAGTAAAATCTTATGTTGGAGAGCATACTTGTGAGAGGGTGTGGGAAGTGAAAGAACTGACAGCTCCATTGCTAGCTAGAAAGTTTGTTGAAGATTTCAGAGATGACCCAAAGATGAATTTAACTGTTTTTCAAAACAAAGTGCAGAAGAAGTACAACATGAAGCCCAATAGATTTAAGCTAGCAAGAGCTAGGTTATATTGTCTGAAAAAGATCAGAGGAGATGAGGAGGCCCAATATGGACAGCTTTGGGACTATGGACATGAGCTAAGGAGAGCAAACCCAGGCACCACTTTCTACTTGAAGAGGATGGATGAAACTTTGAGCACTCTATACTTATGTCTGGATGCGTGCAAAAGAGGATGGCTACTGTCATGCAGGCCCATAATTTGCCTAGATGGAACTCACATAAGGACCAAGTATGGAGGACAGATTCTGACAGCAATTGGAGTAGATCCCAATGATTGCATATACCCAATTGCACTAGCTGTAGTAGAGGTGGAGTGCCATGCTTCATGGAAGTGGTTTCTTACTACTTTGAAAACTGATCTGAACATCATCAACACATCAACAATCACTATAATGAGTGATAAAGAGAAGGTGTGCTCAAAATAAATATTCTATGTTGTGTTGTATTTGAAACATAGCTAATTGTATGTTAACATATTATACATGGAGATCTCATATAGATATTGTGTTGTGTTCCAGGGTTTGATGAAAGCAGTCAGAGAAATATTCCCTAACTCTGAACATAGGTTCTATGTTAGACATCTATACCTGAACCTGAACCAGCTCCACAAGGGAGAGACAGTGAAGAACCACCTGTGGGCGTGTGCTAGGCCAAGCAACACTACAAGGTAGCAGCAAAACATGGAGAGGTTCAAGGTTGATTGTCCTGAAGCACATGCTTGGTTAGATGAAAAGAAGCCCTCAGAGTATTGCTGAGCTTTCTTCGGTGATTTTTTCAAGTGTGACATACTTACAAATAATTCATGTGAAGTTTTCAACAAGTAATTATATACTACTAATCTTTTCTACTTCAAGTAATTATATGCTTTGTAATTCAGTGTTGTCCTTGTTTCAGTGTTGAGGCTGCGACCTCTTGATCGTTTGGCAGTCTGTTGTGAACTGCTTTACTTTTGGTAGTGTTCCAGGCCTTGGAAATGTTGCTACTTTAACCTGATGTCATGTGTTGGTTTTGTTAATGAAACCTGGTAGTTTGGTTTGTGTAGTACCTTCAGACTACTTCTCTTTTCAGTACCATGATCTATGCTATCAACTACTTTATTTCACACTAAATGCATACTGCATATAGGATGACAACACAAATTGTGAACTAGTTCATTTCACATAAATTGCATAGTGCATACAGGAAATAAACCACAACATACAAGATACAACAATAGCAGGTCTGGATACAACAAACTGGTCACATCAGGTCTGGTTACAACAATAGCAGGTTATGATGCCACAGTAGAACACAACAGATACATAGATCGGCTGTTGCATTTACATATTGACAGACCACCTGCACGGCCATCTGTCCCTGGACCTGCAAATCCATGCCCACCTCCAATGTATGCCCGCTTTGCCCCATCAATTGTACCAGGATAGCAAGTAAAAGTGTGACAACGAGCACTGTTGGATTCATCGTCGTAATCGTAAGCAGGTGGCAACTCTGTTAATATTGGGCTCTGATCTATAACCTTCAGAATATGGATCTTCACAACATGCAGAACTGTTGGCTTCTCGAGTGTCAGGTGACTGGATGGTGGTGAAATTGGCCCGTCAGAGTCTGAGGTTGGATAATCTTAGGGTAGGTCAGGTTCTGGCAGCTCCACTTCATATAACTTGGGCACCTTGTTAGGATTTTTCATCCATGCTTCAACAACGATGAAACAACGATCAGTGGGCTTCACCATCTTAACGAGATCGCCGCCGAGACTGCTAACGAGCTTGCCAACAAACTCAACCTCCCATTCTTCTTGCGGCAGCCCATCTAAGATCAACCTAGTTAAAAAGTTCAAAGACGACGCCTCGCCACCCATCCCACGGTGCCAACGGCTAAACTGGATCGTCGCTCCGGCGACGGTAAGCTTACGGGAGTGGTAGATGAGCACCCGAGTGCAATCCTCACTGGATCGAAACCACACAAGAAAATTCGCTGGAGGGGAACATACCTCGACGATGATGTGGTCGCGGGAGAGGCCGCATTGCGACTCCAAAGCGGCAACCACCTGTGCCGGCGACACGGGAGGCCGGTGCCCTTCCACTGTACCCACCAGTGCACGACCACACAACTTCTCCTCCGCCCGGTACATCCCCGGTGTGCACTGGAGCACACAGCGGCCGAACTCAGGCCTCAACTCCGGCTTGCCGCGCCTCCAGCCCTTCGCCGGGAAGAAGACACTCCCCTCCCCGTTCTCCGGCCGCTAGCTCTCTCCCTCGAACTACTCCATCTCGAGCTAAGTGACGGCTGTGGTAGATCGAAAGAGAGGATGAAGTGAGAAGAATGCTAGGGTTTGGCACGAATTGGGATGATTTGGGGATTTTGACTGGGGAGGGGATGCACTATTTGCAAAAAAACCAACCCAAAATACTGACGGAACCGCATTGCATAAAGGACAAAAAACTGAGAGTGGGCCCAAGCTGAGTCAGCCAGCCACGTCGGCCCCGTCACGGCTCGAAACGGGATATTGACCAATTTGCTCATAAAACAAACCAAACTGACCACTTTTCCATGTTTTGACACTTGTGTGACCAATGTGCTCATCTCGCGGGAGTTCGCTGACCAATGGTGCGTTTATCTCCTTGTAATAGTATAATCAGGAGATAACATCAACAGTAACGATGGCGAAACGGCAAAGGAATGGAACTAGATTGGAAAGGAGCTGGTCTCCTTCCTTTGATCCTTGCCATCCCCTCCCGTAATGTCGGGACCCCGGTTCTAAGTCACACCGATCTAGCATGTAACACCTCATATCACTTTGCGGCCTCACGCACGGTATTCCCACGGGTGTCGCCTTACCATGGCCCGGGACCGTTTGCGCCTTTTGGCTCACGTATATGATAGTATCGCTAGCATCCATATGACAGAGAACCCGGGCCGACATTACTAGTCATGAACCCAAAGTGGCATTAACTTACAGGGACATGCATACATGAAACAACATCAAGCATGTCGGTCAGCAGCGTGTGAATCCTGGCTATAGCAACTAGGCTAACAGGACTCCGGGAACCCAGGCTGTAGCAGGCTAGACAGGACTCTGGATGTCACTGCGAGACATTTCCCCAAAGGGACAGACACAGGAATGAAGTGAATCACATGCCGGCCAGTCTAAGTGTTCCGAAGCAGTAGTGCTGGGCTAGCAGGACTCCGGGTAAACCGGGATGTAGCGGACTACCATGGCTCGATGGAAGCACTAGACTACATTTCCCCATAAAAGAGGCTACCAAGGATAGACAACTAGGTTGTCGGATCCCACACATAGCAATACACGTTACACGTACGCATAACATGCAAGTATGTGTTGTACAACATGGCATCACAACATAACGCAAACTCATATAGATAAAGGCCCAGAAGAGCCACATAGCATTAAATACAAACAGGGGTCACATGACCCATCATTCAAAGCATACAAGCAACGGAAGCATTACATGTCTGAGTACAGACAACTACAGAAGAAAAAAAACTGAGAAGCCTGACTATCTACAAGTCCCTCCCAAGGGTACAAGATCGTAGCTGAGGTAACAAGCTACTCGTCGAAGTCCAAGCGGTACTACTAGTGAGACAGATGTCTCACCTGCAAAACATAAATAAAGCAAACGTGAGTACAAAGGTACTCAGCAAGACTTACATCAGATCCTATCATACATGCATTAGTGTCAAGAAGGCAATGTGGGGTTTAGTTGCAGCAAGCTAGCTTTGACTCAGTGGCTATCCTGTTCTATGACTACGAGAAACTTCTTTGAGGTGAGGCAGCACACACGAGTCCACTAAACACCACATCAATACAGTACTATGGATTCATCCTCATCTCCTTACGAGAAGGCCATACATAGCACTCACACTTGTCTTGAGCATTTTAGAGTATCCACTTCAAGTTGTCTATGTACCACGTAAGCATCCAAGAAGTCCATAACCAAGGACACGGCTATTCGAATAGATCATGATAACCCTGCAGGGGTGTACTTCTTCACACACGCTCTCGCCACTTACCGCCATGTACCTGTCATGTACCTCGGAAACCTTCAAGCGGAAGCCTGGTGAGGGTGTCGGCCACAACCTGACTAACCACACAAGTCTCTCATCCAGGTTTATCGCCTATTCGGGTTCCATCCGCAAGGAGATCCGGCCGGGGTGTCGCTCACGGCCCCAAACGATGTGAGCAGGGTTCCCAAGCCCACCATCCGGGTGCCACTTGGTACACCGTGCCACTGTGCCTAGTCTGTCCCAAGCCCACCTGGCCGGGTGCCACCACTTGGTAGACTACTAACACTACCTACAAACACCAGAAACTATTTGCAACTCCTGGACGGGGATCAAGTTGGTTAATAAGTCGAGAGGGGCACTTAAGCATTCCAATGTGTGGTAGTAGCTAGTCATTTGACAACATACACGGAACTCAGTGCTTAAGGATAGTTCCAATGAGACAACCCACCATGTACTCCTACATGGCCTCTCACCGCTACCTTTACCAAATCGTGTTCACACGCTTAACTCTCAGCACCAGAACATGTCGTAACACTCCAATTCATTCCCGATGAATCAGACCTGACACAACTCTAAGCAATAGCAGGCATGGCATGGTAGGAACACAACATGGCTCAATAAACTCCTACACATGCTAGTGGGTTTTAACTATTTACTGTGGCAATGACAGGTCATGCAGAGGAATGGGTTCAACTACTGAAGCATAAAGTAGCAGTTGAATCGTTGTTGTCCTAATGCAATAAATGAGAGCAGGAGCGAGAGAGTAGGATTGTATCGGAATGAACAAGGGGGTTTGCTTGCCTGGTAGATCAACAGGGGGGGCACTGCTCCTCAGACAGGTACTCTGGAGCACTCTCCGGAGCAGGACCTATCGAGAAGGAACGGTGTCGACAAGTCAAAACACAATCATATGCAATAATATGATGCATGAACATGGCATGTAGATGTGATGTTATTTGAATTAATGCAACTAGTATTCATTTGGATGAAGTCCATTTGAATCAAGAATTCAAATGCAACTCCAAGTTAAGTCTTTATGAATGCCATTAATATGTTTTCACCTATACAGTAAGTATAAGTTGGTTTATCATGCATGAAAATGGTATAGATGGATAGATTGAATTTTTCTGACCATTTTTCATATATAAATTATTTCAATCTGAGCTACGGTTGAATTTCTATGAATTTTTGAAGTTTATATCATTTTCTGGAATTTTCTGATTTATTTTTTTAACCAGAAAATGATATATTGCATCAGCATGACAGTGGCATGACGTCAGCGAGTCAAACGTGGCTAACCAGGTCAAACCTGACGTGTGGGGTCCACACGTCAGTGTCAAAGTTAGTTAACAGGGTTAGTTAGCTATTAAACTAATCCTAACTAAAAACTAGCAGGGCCGGGCCCCACATGTCATTGACCCACAAGGGTCAAAGCTGGGTCAGCAGGGGAGGTTGGACCCAGTCAATCCCGCCGGCGTTAAGCCGCTGGCGAGGCAGAACGCGGCGGAGGGCTCGGGATCGTCGCTCCGGCGACCATTCGGGCGGCGGAGACCACCCGCACGAAGCCCAGGCTCGCGCGCATCCAGGGGAGGCGACGGGAGGACGCGGGGTGGCCGGAGACGACTGCGGCGAGGTCATCCATGGCGGCCGGAGTTCGAACACACGCGGGTTCGGTGCTACGGAGCTCGGGAGGGGAAGCCGTTGGTGGCTACGGGCACGTGGAGGGACGCTGAGCACGTTGGCGTGCCCGACCGCGAGCTGCAGTGGCCAGGACGACGGCGGGAGCACGAACGGCGGTGAGGAGCTACGGCCGTGGTGGCAGACGGGGCTAGGGGGCGCCGGAAGAGCAGGGGAGAGGGGGGTCCGACGGCGGGGCTCACAGCGGATCCTGCGGAGGCGTCAGCGAGCTCGGGGGAGGCCGGACGACGACGTGGCATTGCAGGCGATCTCGGGCGCTGGAGGTTGAAGACGACGACGGTGGCGGTGTTGCAGGGGCTCCCAAGGTGCGTGGCTTGACAGAGAGATGGCCGGCGACATGGCGGAGCTTGTAGACACGTAGAGAGGGCGAGGGGGAGGCGGTGAGCGTGACAACGGCGAGCGGCGGTGACGAAGCCGTTCGGGGGGGAGGGTGAGAGAGAGAGGTCCAGGGGAGGGGATGAGCATGGGGGAGAGTGGGAGAGGGTCGAGGGGAGTGCGTGGCGTCGCCTCGACGCATCTGGGATGAAGCAGGCAGGGAGGAGGTGGCCGGGCGCGAGCTAGGAGATGACAGGCGCGGCCAGTCGGCTGGGCCGGCCTGCTGGGTCGCACAGTGCCAGGCCGCAGGTAAGGTCTAGGTAAGCGTTTTCCTTTTTGTTTTCTTTTCTATTTTTATAACATTTGTTTGGTTTAATAAAAATACAAAACCATTTTATTTTCTTATGCCAATTTTTGCAGGGGCTAGTGGTATTATTCCATAGCTCCTCAACTAATGGCATAATTTTTGGACAATATTATATATATATATATATAACAATATATATCCAAAGCAAATAATTACTGCATTAATTCCAAATGCCCAAAATAAATACTTATGAGCTCTTGAAAATGTTGGTTTGATTTTTATCTCTATCCAAGATTTTCAGAGAGCAACATGAGCATTTTCTTGGACCTTTTTGGAGCAATTTTTTTATTTGGTCATTTCCAGAATGATTCCGAGGGTTTCAAAAATCCCCATTTCAAATTTCAATGAAATTTAAACATGATGCAAACATGAAGGCTAGCCTAGGTCATACCAGAACTAGGGATGTGACAACTCGCCCCCACTCGAAAGAATCTCGTCCCGACATTCAGGGGTCGGCGGAAAGAAAGTGGGGTTCTCAAGTCGAAGACTATATTCACGCTCCCAGGTAGCTTCCCTCTCGGAATGATGAGACCACTGAACCTTGAGAAACTTGATGATATGACGTCGAGTGACACACTCTGCTTGATCAAGGATGCAAACAGGGTACTCTCGATATGTGAGGTTATCTTGGAGATCAAGCGTTTCGTGGTCCACTCCGCGGATGGGATCCGAGAAGCAACGCCTGAGTTGACATGCGTGGAAGACATCATGTACTCGAGAAAGATGTGGGGGTAGTTCCAACTGGTAGGCAACCTCTCCTCGTTTAGCGAGAATGCGAAAAGGACCAATGTAACGAGGAGCCAACTTGCCCTTGATACCGAAACAATGGGTACCCTTCAAAGGGGTAACCCGAAGGTAAGCCTTGTCGCCAACTTCATAAGCCACTTCCTTATGACGACGGTCATACTGGCTCTTTTGACGAGATTGGGCTGTTTTGATATTCTCACGAATGATGCAAACTTGCTCTTCTGCCTCCTGAATCATGTCCAGTCCAAAGAATTGTCTTTCACCGGTTTCTGACTAGTTCAAAGGTGTTCGACATCTTTGTCCATACAGAACCTCAAAAGGAGCTTTCTTGAGGCTGGATTGGTAGCTGTTGTTATAAGCAAACTCGGCAAAGGGAAGACACTTCTCCCAATCCATACCAAATGAGATAACACAAGCTCTAAGCATGTCTTCGAGAATTTGGTTGACCCTTTCCACCTAACCACTTGACTGAGGGTGGAAAGTAGTACTGAAAGAAAGGTGGGTGCCCATGGCAGTTTGGAAACTCTCCCAGAAATGAGAAGTGAAAAGACTACCACGGTCTGAATTGATCTCTAGTGGAACACCATGAAGTGACACTATTCGAGAAATATATAAGTCAGTGAGCTGACTAGCAGTGATACTCTCTCGAACAGGTAGGAAGTGAGCCACTTTGGAAAGACGATCAATGACTACGAAGATAGCATTATTCCCTTTCTTGGTCCTGGGAAAGCTGGTGATGAAATCCATACCAACTTTATCCCATTTCCATTCAGGAATAGCTAAAGGTTGAAGGGTGCCAGCAGGCCTTTGATGCTCTGCCTTAACGCAATGACAAACGTCACAGTTAGAAATGAACTGAGCAATTTCTCTCTTCATCCTAGTCCACCAGAACCTCTGGCGTAGGTCCTGATACATCTTAGTGCTACCGGGATGAATCATGAGAGGAGATTCATGAGCCTCCTTAAGAATCAGTTGTCACAGATGTTGATTCTTGGGAACCACCAAGCGATTCTCAAAGAAAACAACACCTCGATCATCCATAGAGAAACATCCACCAACTCCCTTCTTAATGTTTCTCTTGATGCGGATAACACCCCTATCAATCTTCTGGTCAGAAATGATCTGATCCTCAAGGGTAGGTTTCGCTACCAAGGTAGAAAGGAATCCGTGAGGAGCAATGTGAAGGTTAAGCTTACATAATTCGTCATGGAGAAGTGGTTGGCCTTGCTGCAACATGAGATTGTTGCAATAGGACTTACGACTTAGCGCATCAGCCATGACATTGCCCTTGCCTGGGGTGTAAGTAATACCTAAGTCGTAATCGGAGATAAAATCCAACTAACGCCTTTGCCTAAGGTTCAAATCTGGTTGGGTGAACATATACATGAGACTCTGGTGATAGGTGTAAATCTCACAACACTTACCAAGAAGGTAATGTCGCCAGGTCTTAAGTGCATAGACTACGGCTGCAAGCTCTAGATCATGTGTAGGATAATTCTCCTCATGTGGATGCAACTGTCGAGATGCATAGGCAATCACATGGCGATCTTGCATAAGAATGCAACCTAGTCCCTGTCGTGAGGCATCACAATAGATAACAAAGTCCTTAGTGAAATCCGGTGGCACAAGTATGGGAGAAGAAGTCAAGCGCCTTTTCAGTTCCTGAAAACTGTGCTCACACTGTGGGGACCACTCAAACTTTTTATCTTTCTTGAGAAGTTCCGTGAGAGGTTTGGCCACTTTGGAGAAGTTCTCAACAAAGCGGCGACAATAACTGGCTAGACCAAGGAAACTCCTAACTTGAACTCTCTCGGGATTGACAGCAATGCCCTTACTAGATATCACGTGGCCCATGTAGGTCACTTCTAGCAACCAAAATTCGCACTTGGAGAACTTGGCATAAAGGCGGTGCTCTCTGAGTTTTTCTAACACAAGTCTAAGATGTTCGGCATGCTCTTCCTCGTTCTTTGAGTAAATAAGAATATCATCGAGGTAAACCACGACGAACTTATCTAAGTACTCCATGAAGATCGAGTTCATCAAGCGAGAGAAGGTAGCTGGAGCATTGGTTAGATCGAAGGACATGACGGTGTACTCGTACTGGCCATAACGAGTGACAAAAGCCGTCTTAGGAATGTCCCATTTCTGATCTTGATTTGGTGATAGCCTAACCTAAAATCCATCTTGGAAAAGACTGAGGATCCAATGAGTTGATCATACAGGTCGTTGATCCTGGGGAGCGGATACTTGTTCTTTATCGTGACCAAATTAACGGGACGATAATCTACAGCCATCCGGTCTGTACCATCCTTCTTCTTGACAAAGAGGACGGGGCAAGCCCACAGAGAAGAACTAGGACGGATGAACCCTTTTGCAAGGATTCATCGAGTTGTTTCTTAAGCTCAGCTATTTCTAAGGGTGCCATGTTGTAAGGTCTCCTAGAGATTGGAGCGGTTCCTGGGATAAGATCTATGACAAACTCTACATCTCTGTTAGGTGGAATACCTGGCAGTTCCTCTGGAAAGACATCCGGAAAGTCACGAACTACCGGGATATCTTCAAGGTCTGGAAGAGGGCTGGCATTAAGAGAATAGAGTTGACGCTTTGCAACTCTGGTGGATACAGTGACTATCTTGGCATTTGGTGTGTAAGCTGAACGGACCTGGTGTAACAATCAATCTTGGCATAATGAGCTTTCATCCAGTCTATACCCAAGATGATGTTAATATCTGTAGACTTGAGGGCTATAAGTGATGCAAGGAATACAAGTCTGTCAATAAGGATTTCATTACCATGGCTTACACTAGAAGTTTGCCATTTGGATCCAGGAGTTTGAATGACTAGTGGAGAGGGCATATCACAAAATGACATGTTGTGCAAGTTAGCATAGCTTTCGGAAATGAAGGAATGAGATGCTCCAGTGTCGAACAGAACCGATGCTGGATGACAATTGACAAGGAGTGTACCAAGAACGACATCCGGATCATCATGAGCGTCTTTAGCTGAGACGTGGTGCACACATCCACGTTCAGTGGGAGCTGACTTGACACTGATCATCTTGCGTGATGGCTTACCACGGCCAACAGACTTCTCAGGCTGGGGTGGAGCATAGTTGGTTTGAGAGCAGTCACGTGCATAGTGTCCTGCCTCTCCGCATGTGAAGCAAGTCCCTGAAGTAGGACGTGGACCCGCATTGACAAGTGGTCTACCAGTAGGACTGGTTGGAGTATGTAACTGAACTGGGTGAGGTGCCACATAAGAGGGCCTCGGTGAATAACCGGGTGGAAGAGCGGAGTTCAGAACCCAAATCCGGCGCTTCTGAGAACTAGAACCGGAGGAAGAACCCATATCATGGTTGTGCTTACGAGACTCCTCGCAAGTGAGTTGAGCTGTCTCCGCATTAATGGCCTTGTTCACAAGAGCCTAGAATGTATTGCAATGGTGCAAGTGGAGATCACGATGCAACTTGGGGTTGAGGCCCTTCCGGAACCTAGCCTGTTTCTTGGCGTCCGTGGACACCTCTTCTGTAGCATAGCGGGCAAGGTTCTCAAACTCTCTACTGTAAGCATCAACAGCCATCTTATCCTGGGTGAAACTACAGAACTCTTCTCTCTGGCGGTCAATGAGAACCTGAGGAATGTGGTGCTCACGAAAAGCCTCAGTGAAATCTCTTCAGGTGGTTATCTGGCCAGCTGGAAGCATAGCCTCATAGTTCTGCCACCAAATACTAGCAGGACCTTCCAGATGATAAGCAGCGTAGGTGACCTTGTCACTTTCAGCTACGTTCGCAGAACGCAGCTTGTGAGTGATACTACGAAGCCAGTCATCTGCATCGAGTGGTTCAATGGAATGATGGAAGGTAGGTGGTTTCAGACCAATGAAATCATAGATGGTCGCTGACTCTTTGCACTGGGGTGCGGTGTTCTCCTCAATACGTGCTAACAAGCGGTTGGACTCACGCTTGTTCCTCTCCATCTCTAACATGAACTCTGCCAATGAAGACTGGTCAGGAGGATCCTCATCCCTACCATCTCCGTGGTTCCGACTACGAGCAACAGAACTTCGGTTAACCGGCAACATCCTGAAGAACGAAACTAAGGAAAACAAAGATGGATTCAGCATCAACTAAAGGATACAGAAGGTAGCACAAGAATTTAGTATCTCTCGAACTCCAAGGTCAATTCCGGCAGCATAACGTCAGTAAAATTCTCAAAATGAGACATCTTGCAAACGATGGGGTAGTACCAAACTCAACATCATCACTCAAGGTTCTGAGATATTACTAAACAGGCTACACCGGAGGTACTCGAACTGGGATATGACTCAGATCAACCCGTCCTTTGAGACTACGGAGTAGTAACACATGATCCTGATAGACATAAGAGGAAGCCTAGTTCCTTAACCCCGTAGGAAAGATAGGATGACTCAGATCAAAAAGCATGAGGTATAAGGAGTAAAAAGATCCTTACGTTCCCTTCCACAATCAATTCCCTTATATAACTAAAGAATTTCTAGACTCAACTTCGACCAGGTTGGCTTGGAAATCCTACACGCAGTCAGGCTCTGATACCAAAGCTGTCGGGACCCCGATTCTAAGTCACACCGATCTAGCATGTAACACCTCATATCACTTTGCGGCCTCACGCATGGTATTCCCACGGGTGTCGCCTTACCATGGCCCAACACCGTTTGCGCCTTTTGGCTCACGTATATGATAGTATCGCTAGCATCCATATGACAGAGAACCCGGGCCGACATGACTAGTCGTGAACCCAAAGTGGCATTAACTTACAGGGACATGCATACATGAAACAACATCGAGCATGTCGGTCAGCAGCGTGTGAATCTGGGCTGTAGCAACTGGGCTAACAGGACTCCGGGAACCCGGGCTGTAGCAGGCTAGACAGGACTCCGGATGTCACCGCGTGACATTTCACTGAAGGGACAAACACAGGAACAAAGTGAATCACATGCCGGCCAGTCTAAGTGTTCCGGAGCAGTAGTGCTGGGCTAGCAGGACTCCGGATAAACCGGGCTGTAGCGGATTACCGTGGCTCGGTGGAAGCACTAGACTACATTTCCCCATAAGAGAGGCTACCAACGATAGTCAAATAGGTTGTCGGATCCCACACATAGCAATACACGTTACACATACGCATAACATGCAAGTATGTGCTGTACAACATGGCATCACAACATAACATGAACTCATATAGATAAACGCCCAGAATAGCCACATAGCATTAAATACAAACAGGGGCCACATGACCCATCATTCAAAGCATACAAGCAACAGAAGCATTACATGTCTGAGTATAGACAACTACAAAAGAAAAAAAACTGAGAAGCCTGACTATCTACAAGTCCCTCCCAAGGGTACAAGATCGTAGCTGAGGTAACAAGCTACTTGTTGAAGTCCAAGTGGTACTACTAGTGAGACAAATGTCTCACCTAAAAAACATAAATATAGAAAACGTGAGTACAAAGGTACTCAGCAAGACTTACATCAGATCCTATCATACATGCATTAGTGTCAAGGAGGCAATGTGGGGTTTAGTTGCAGCAAGCCAGCTTTGACTCAGTGGCTATCCTGTTCTATGACTACGAGAAACTTCTTTGAGGTGAGGCAGCGCACACGAGTCCACTAAACACCACATCAATACACTACTATGGATTCATCCTCGTCTCCTTACGAGAAGGCCATCCATAGCACTCACACTTGTCTTGAGCATTTTAGAGTATCCACTTCAAGTTGTCTATGTACCACGTAAGCATCCAAGAAGTCCATAACCGAGGACACGACTATTCGAATAGATCATGATAACCCTGCAGGGGTGTACTTCTTCACACACGCTCTCGCCACTTACCGCCATGTACCTGTCATGTACCTCGACAACCTTCAAGCAGAAGCCTAGCGAGGGTGTCGGCCACGACCTGACTAATCACACAAGTCTCTCATCCAGGTTTATCGCCTAGCCTATTCAGGTTCCATCCGCAAGGAGATCCGGCCGGGGTGTCGCTCACGGCCCCAAACGATGTGAGCAGGGTTCCCAAGCCCACCATCCAAGTGCCACTTGGTACACCGTGCCACTGTGCCTAGTCTGTCCCAAGCCCACCTGGTCGGGTGCCACTTGGTAGACTACTAACACTACCTACAAACACTAGAAACTATTTGCAACTCCTGGACGGGGATCAAGTTGGTTAATAAGTCGAGAGGGGCACTTAAGCATTCTAATGTGTGGTAGTAGCTAGTCATTGGACAACATACACGGAACTCAGTGCTTAAGGACGGCTCCAATGAGACAACCCACCATGTACTCCTACATGGCCTCTCACCGCTACCTTTACCAAATCGTGTTCACACGCTTAACTCTCAGCACCAGAACATGTCGTAACACTCCAATTCATTCCCGATGAATCAGACCTGACACAACTCTAAGCAATAGCAGGCATGGCATGGTAGGAACACAACATGGCTCAATCAACTCCTACACATGCTAGTGGGTTTTAACTATTTACTGTGGCAATGGCAGGTCATGCAGAGGAATGGGTTCAACTACCACAGCATAAAGTAGCAGTTGAATCGTTGTTTTCCTAATGCAATAAACGAGAGCAGGAGCGAGAGAGTAGGATTGTATCGGAATGAACAAGGGGGTTTGCTTGCCTGGTAGATCAACAAGGGGGCACTGCTCCTCAAACAGGTACTCTGGAGCACTCTCCGGAGCAGGACCTATCGAGAAGGAACGGTGTCGACAAGTCAAAACACAATCATATGCAACAATATGATGCATGAAGATGGCATGTGGATGTGATGTTATTTGAACTAATGCTGCTAGTATTCATTTGGATGAAGTCCATTTGAATCAAGAATTCAAATGCGACTCCAAGTTAAGTCTTTATGAATGCCATTAATATGTTTTCACCTATACAGTAAGTATAAGTTGGTTTATCATGCATGAAAATGGTACAGATGGATAGATTGAATTTTTCTGATCATTTTTCATATATAAATTATTTCAATCTGAGCTACGGTTGAATTTCTATGAATTTTTGAAATTTATATCATTTTCTGGAATTTCCTGATTTATTTTTTAACTAGAAAATGATATATTGCGTCAGCATGATAGTGGCATGATGTCAGCGAGTCAAACGTGGCTGACCAGGTCAAACCTGACATGTGGGGTCCACACGTCAGTGTCATAGTTAGTTAACAGGGTTAGTTAGCTATTAAACTAATCCTAACTAAAAATTAGCAGGGCCGGGCCCCACATGTCATTGACCCACAAGGGTCAAAGCTGGGTCAGCAGGGGGGTTGGACCCGGTCAATCCCGCCGGCGTTAAGCCACCGGCGAGGCAGAACGCGGCGGAGGGCTCGTGATCGTCGCTCCGGCGACCATTCGGGCGGCGGAGACCACCCGCGAAGCCCAGGTTCGCGCACATCCAGGGGAGGCGACGGGAGGATGCGGGGTGGCCGAAGACGACCGCCGCGAGGTCATCCGTGGCGGCCGGAGTTCGGACACGCGCGGGTTCAATGCTACGAAGCTCGGGAGGGGAAGCCGTTGGTGGCTACGGGCTCGTGGAGGGACGCTGACACGTTGGCGTGCGCGACCGCGAGCTGCGGTGGCCAGGACGACGGCGGCGGCATGAACGGCGGCGAGGAGCTATGGCCATGGTGGCAGACGGGGCTAGGGGCACCGGAAGAGCAAGGGAGAGGGGGGTTCGACGGTGGGGCTCACAGTGGATCCTGCGGAGGCGTCAGCGAGCTCGGGCGAGGCCGGACGGCGACATGGCGTTGAAGGCGGTCTCGGGCGCTAGAGGTTGAAGACGACGGTGGTTGTGGCGTTGCAGGGGCTCCCGAGGCGCGTGGCTTGATGGAGAGATGGACGACGACGTGGCGGAGCTTGCAGACACGAAGAGAGGGCGAGGGGGAGGCGGTGAGCGTGACAACGGCGAGCGGCGGTGACGAAGCCGTTGGGGGGGGTGGTGAGAGAGAGGTCCAGGGGAGGGGATGAGCATGGGGGAGAGTGGGAGAGGGTCGAGGGGAGTCCGTGGCGTCGCCTGGACGCATCTGGGATGAAGCAGGCAGGGAGGAGGTGGCCGGGCGCGAGCTAGGAGATGACAGGCGCGGCCAGTCGGCTGGGCCGGCCTGCTGGGCCGCACAGTGCCAGGCCGCAGGTAAGGTCTAGGTAAGCGTTTTCCTTTTTTTTTCTTTTCTATTTTTCTAACATTTGTTTGGTTTAATAAAAATACAAAACCATTTTATTTTCTTATGCCAATTTTTGCAGGGGCTAGTGGTATTATTCCATAGCTCCTCAACTACTGGCATAATTTTTGGACAATATTATATATATATAACAATATATATCCAAAGCAAATAATTACTACATTAATTCCAAATGCCCAAAATAAATACTTATGAGCTCTTGAAAATGTTGGTTTGATTTTTATCTCTATCCAAGATTTTCAGAGAGCAACATGACCATTGTCTTGGACCTTTTTGGAGCAATTTTTTTATTTGTGTAATTTCCAGAATGATTCTGAGGGTTTCACAAATCCCCATTTCAAATTTCAATGAAATTTAAACATGATGCAAACATGAAGGCTAGCCTAGGTCATACCAGAACTAGGGATGTGACACGTAATTCGAATTCCACCATGAAATCGAGCTGGAGATCGAGAATCTTACACTTATCCCCTCATTCTTTCTTTCCGTTCGTCTCTTTTTATCCATACATATATCTCTTCTTCGTGCACCTCACAACCGCAGCAAGCTAGCTGCCAGCTAACGCACCAGTGCATATCCAGACGCCGGAGGCGATGTGCCCGACCGCACCTTGCTACAAGCTCTCGCCGCACGGTCGCGCCTTGCTGCAAGCTCTCGCCGCCCGGCCGTGTGCTTCCATTGCTGCACTGCATCGAAGCATCCATCGACACTGCCGCGTGTTGTCGCTGCATCCTTTGTCACCGCCGCACGCTGTGTTACAGCATCCGCCGGCGCCGGTGCTTCCATGGAGCTTGTCAAGCACGTTACTGCAGTGCAACATCGGCGGACCGCCAGAGCTGCCGGACTGCCAGAGACTACATTGAAGTGCCATGGGGTTGTTGAAGCTTCACCGAGGTGGTAATGAAGTGCTGCCGGAGCTGCAACGAAGCGCCGCCTGAGAGCAATGAAGCGCCGCGGCAGCCGTTGAAACTTCGCAGAGGTTGCATTGAAGCGATGTTGGTGCTGCAACGGAGCACCACCAGGCGTCGTTGGTGCTACCACGGGAGCTGCTGTTGTGATGTTGCGTGGCCAAGGGCGATGTTGTGTGGCCGGCGACGACTGCCACAGAGGAGATGGGGGTGTGGCTCCTGCTGCGGAGCGTCGACTGCGAGCCGGGCAGCGACATTGCGATGTACTCCCCGTCCGCTTCCCCGGCTGCTTGCCGCTGCTGAGCTCTCCCGCGCCGGCTCCAGGTGGCCCGCTCCACCCGCGTCCCGTCTCCACACCCCAGCCTTGGACCAGCTCGCCTCGGCGCCCCCGCTCCAGCCGGCTTGGCCACCCGCGCCGGCCTGCTCCGCTCTCGTGCGCCTCCGCGGTCGTGTAAGGGTCTGCCCGCGCCCCCCTTGGCCGTGCATCCGTGCCTGCCGGCTCGCTGTTCCGCCCCGGCTGGCTCCCGCGCGAGCTTCGTCCGCGAGCTGCACCCAGATGCACCCAGAGGCGCTCCATACGCAGGTACTTGCCGTCCTCCTTCTCCTCCCTGGTCCGCTTGCCGCTGTTCACCAGCACCTGCGCTCGTCCTTCACGTCGGCGGGGGTGGCCGCCATGGCGCGCGCGTCCCGGACGTAGGCACGCATCGGGCCCTGCTTCCCGCCGACGGCATTGCCGGCTCCGCCGGACTCGCCGTCCGGGACGTCCAGCAGGTGCTGCAGCGCCGTCATCAGCGGGATCTCAGCCCGAACATCCTTCCCTCCATTCTGGCTCGTGGAAAATTTGACTCTAGTAAACCCTATGGGTGTGAGTCACATGGCGATGTGAACTAATCACATGGTGATGTGAACTATTGGTATTAAATCACATGGCGTTGTGATCTAGATTATTGACTCTAGTACAAGTGGTTGACTGAAGGAAATATGCCCTAGAGGCAATATAAAGTTATTATTTATTTCCTTATTTCATGATAAATGTTTATTATTCATGCTAGAATTGTATTAACCGGAAACTTAGTACATGTGTGAATACATAGACAAAACATAAGTGTCCCTAGTATGCCTCTACTTGACTAGCTCGTTTATCAAAGATGGTTATGTTTCCTAACCATAGACATGTGTTGTCATTTGACGAACGGGATCACATCATTAGGAGAATGATGTGATGGACACGACCCACTTGTTAGCTTAGCATTATGATCGTTATAGTTTCATAGCTACTGCTTTCTTCATGACTTATACATGTTCCTTAGACTATGAGATTTTGCAACTCCCGAATACCGGAGCAACACTTTGTGTGCTATCAAACATCACAACATAAATGGGCAATTATAAAGATGCTCTACAGGTGTCCCCGAAGGTATTTGTTGGGTTTGCATAGATCGAGATTAGGATTTGTCACTCCGTGTTTCGGAGAGGTATCTCTGGGCCCTCTTGCTATTGCAATCACTATAAGCCTTGTAAGCAATGTGACTAATGAGTTAGTTGTGGGATTATGCATTACGGAACGAGTAAAGAGACTTGCCGGTAACGAGATTGAACTAGGTATGGTGATACCACGATCAAATCTCGGGCAAGTAACATACCGATGACAAAGGGAACAATGTATGTTGTTATAAGGTTCGACCGATAAAGATCTTCGTAGAATATGTAGGAACCAATATGGGCATCCAGGTTCCGCTATTGGTTATTGACCTGAGAGATGTCTTGGTCGTGTCTACATAGTTCTCGAACCCGTAGGGTCCGCATGCTTAACGTTTGTTGATGATATAGTATTATATGAGTTATGTATGTTGGTGACCGAATGTTATTCGGAGTCCTGGATGAGATCACGGACATGACGAGGAGCTCCGGAATGGTCCGGAGGTAAAGATTGATATATGGGATGATATGGTTCGGCCAAGGGGTGAAGCCCACGAGGCTTTAGGTCAGTGCAAAAGGAGTTTTGCGGAGGCCAGGGGGCCAAACGCCGGAGACCCTTGCGTCTGGCCCTGGGCCAGACGTCGAGGCCCATGGAGCCTGGGCCAAATGCCAAGGATTGTGGCGTTTGGTACTGGAGTCCGAGTGGGACTCTTGCCTTTCGGGCAAAACCGACTTTGAGGAGGCTTTTACTCCATGTTTCGACCCCAGGGCTCAACATATAAATAGAGGGGCAAGGCTAGCACCAAAGACACATCAAGAAACACCAAGCCATGTGCCGGCAACCCCGTCCCCTCTAGTTTATTCTCCGTCATAGTTTCCGTAGTGCTTAGGCGAAGCCCTGCGGAGATTGTTCTTCACTAACACCATCACCACGCCGTTGTGCTGCTGGAACTCATCAACTACTTCGCCCGTCTTGCTGGATCAAGAAGGCAAGGACATCATCAAGCTGAACGTGTGCTGAACGCGGAGGTGTCGTACGTTCTGTACTTGATCGAGACGGATCGTGAAGGTGTACGATTACATCAACCGCGTTGATAAACTCTTCCGCTTTCGGTCTACGAGGGTACGTAGACACACTCTCCCCTCTCGTTGCTATGCATCTCCTTGATAGATCTTGCGTGATCGTAGGATTTTTTTTGAAATACTGCGTTCCCCAACATCTGGATGGACAGAGGTCACCGGAGGAATAGGCGCACCTCCTTCTCTTGAAGGAGGCTGCTTGCCTGATTCCGGAGCCGTATGAGCCTCAATAATAGTATTCTGCTGGGGGCCGAATTGGATATGGCCCCCATCGCTAGTCTCCAGGGGGGACTGCTCCCCCATGTGTCTGGCGGCCAAGGTATCACCCTCTGGCGCCACCTTGACGGGGTCTTGTACCTCTCCCTGGCCTGGGAGGGTCTTTCGGGACACCACTTCGGCGTCGTCCGTGGCCTTGGGGGAGGAGGCCGCCGGAAGTGACCCGCTGTCCATCGCATTTGGATCCAGCGAATTCCCCGAAAATGAGGATCGCTGGGGCAGGCGTGAGCCGAACTGCAGCACATGATTCAACATATTAAAACCACGAAGTAAAGAAGCCGGATATATATGTGTATAAGTGCCTTTGAGTACTTACGATTCGGCCAGGGGCTTCTCCCTGGGACGCCACTCGGAGCTGCTGTCGGTGTCCAATGCGGAGTCATCCGCAAGGGAGACCCTCCCCTTCTTGGACGCCTCTGCCTCCAGACCCATGGAGGCCGCCCTTTTCTTCCTTCCCCCTCAGGGGGAGAATTGCTTTCCTCCTCCTCGTCATCCTCGGCGGGGGAGGAGTGGGTTTCGGCGTCTTCAGGCGTTACATTCGAAGTGCCTTGATGACGAAGGCCGCTTCTTAACGCTTGGCCCTTCTTCTTGGCCTTCTTCTCCGGCGCCTGGTAGGGCGCCGTGACCAACATCTTCGTTAGAAGTGGGGTAGCTGGGTTTTCGGGCAATGGAGCCGGACACTGGATCCGCTCTGCCTTCTTTGTCCAGCCCTGAAAGGACAAATGGGGAAGCACAGATGTCTTCCTTGAATGTACAGGTGGAGGATACACCTTGAAATTTGAAGAACTTACCAGACTGGTTGGATGAGTCAGGTTGTAGCCGCGGTCCCCGGTCGTTTTCGACCACGTCTCATTAGCCTTGAAAAGTACCTTCCAGATGCCTTCATGCGTAGCGCCAAAGAACTGTTGCAAGGTCTGGTGCTTGGCCGGATTGAACTCCCATAAATGGCAGGTCCGTCTTGGCGAGGAAGGATCCGGCGAAAAAGCATCACCTGGATCACATCGACAAGCTTGATGTTCTTGTCAACCATGCTCTTAATGTGCATATGCAGTACTAACACCTCGTCCGACGACGCCCAGTCCAGGCCCTTTTTTAGCCAGGAGGTAAGCCGCATTGGGGCCCCGGACTTGAATTCGGGGACCGCGGCCCAGGTGGCATAATGGGGCTCTGTGACGTAGAACCACTGCTGTTGCCACCCTTTGACGGTCCCCACGAAGGTGCCTTTGGGCCATGTGATGTTGGACAGCTTGTTCACCATAGCGCCTCCGCACTCGGCGTGTTGACCGTCCACCACCTTCGGCTTCACATTGAAGATCTTGAGCCACAATCCTAAGTGGGGTGGGATGCAGAGGAAGGCCTCGCACACGACAATGAATGCCGAGATGTTGAGGAAAGAATTTGGAAACCCTAACCCACGGACGAAGTGGGGAATGAATACTTCCCTCTCATGGAACTCTGGGGTGGGGACGATCTTCCCCTTGGCCGGAAGCCGGTGGGCGATTTCCTAGGCCAAGTACCCCGCCTCCCAGAGCTTCATGATGTCCTTCTCCATGACGGAGGAGGCCATCCACTTGCCCTGCGCTCCAGATCCGAACATGGTCGGAGTGCTTTTTGAGGCGGAAAGGATGGAAGCTTGGGCGTTGGAGCTCGAGAGCGGATGGGCAGAGAGGAAGAAGGCGTGGGTGAAAGAGTGGATCCTTATCCTCTTATAAAGGCAGTGAATATAAAGCGCCTCCCCACTCGCCTTGAAACTCGCCTATTCCCCAAGGGTCGTCCGGGCGGCGCAGTTGGATTACCCACGCCCGTATTAATGAGAATCCTGCGATAAGGGGGACACGATCTCTGCTACGACAAGATGTGCCAATGAAAACTGCATCTTGAAATATGGAGCGGGAGGCTAAAAAACGGTTTGAAATGATGACTGGGCAGGGACGTAATGTCTCGCTGCAAAAGTTGTCAGCAGATGGGACTTGTTTAATATTATATTCTTTGCGGCTATATGTGGTGCTTGTTTTAGAGAGCCGGACACGTTTTCTGTGTTCGAGGACTGCTTTGAAGTATTCGGAGGAGGAACCCGCCTTGCAATGCCGAAGACAATCTGAGCCCGGACACATCGTCATTGAAGCCTGGTTCAGGGGCTACTGAGGGAGTCCTGGATTAAGGGGTCCTCAGGCATCCGGGTTATGTGACGTGGGCCGGACTAGTGGGCCATGAAGATACAAGACAGAAGACTTCATCCAGTGTCCGGATGGGACTCTGCTTGGCGTGGAAGGCAAGCTCGGTGTTCGGATATGAAGATTCCTTCCTCTGTAAACCGACCTTGTACAAACCCTAGGCCCCTCCGGTGTCTATATAAATCAGAGGGTTTAGTCCGTAGAGGCAATCAGAATCATAATCATACAGGCTAGACTTCTAGGGTTTAGCCATTACGATCTCGAGGTAGATCAACTCCGGTACCCCATATTCATCCAAGATAATCAAGCACGAAGTAGGGTATTACCTCCATCAAGAGGGCCCGAACCTGGGTAAACATCGTGTCCATGTCTCCTGTTACCTTCGTTCCTCAGACGTACAGTTCCGGACCCCCTACCCGAGATCCGCCGGTTTTGACACGGGCAGCGCCCGATGGCCCAAACGCAGGCACCGGCTCCAAGCCAACCCTAGCCTCCATCGTGGCCGAACCAACCGTCGCCGCCTCCGCGCCCGGCGCTACCACCAACGCCACCAACCGGACGGACTCTGGCCCGCGCCCCGCCTCGGTCGTGCATCCACGCCCGCCGGCTCGCTGTTCCTCCCCGGCTGGCTCCCGCGCGGGCTTCGTCCGCGAGCTGCACCCAGATGCACCTAGAGGCGCTCCATCCGTAGGCACTTGGCGTCCTCCTTCTCCTCCCTGGTCCGCTCGCTGCTGTTCACCAGCACCCGCGCTCGTCCTTCACGTCGGCGGGGGTGGCCGCCATGGCGCGCGCATCTCGGACGCAGGCGCGCATCAGGCCCTGCTTCTTGCCGACGGCATTGCCGGCTCCGCCGGATTCGCCATCCGGGACGTCCAGCAGGTGCTGCAGCACCGTCATCAGCGGGGTCTCCAGCCCGAACATCCTGCCCTCCATTCTGGCTCGCGGCAAATTTGACAATTTTGACATGTGGATGAAATCATTTCACAAAATGAACCGCTCCTAATTTTTTTCCCACTCAGGTGACCTTTTTGAGTGGCGCCCGACACGAAGGCGCCACACTACACTAGGCAGCGCCTGACTGACAGGCGCTGCACGTCTAGCCAACGTCACACCCTGGTGATCTGAAAATTACTAAGTCAGTGTGCAGTGCAGCGCCTAGCGTCTAGGCGTTGCACTAGTGGTTGCTTCATTTCGTAGTGGTAAATAATGCAACCACTAGTGAAGCAACCACTAGTGCAATGCCTAGAGGCTAGGTGCTGCACATTAACTTAGTAATTTTTTAGGCAGTCCGGGATGCGACGTTGGGCAGGCGTGTACCGTCAGTCAGTTAGGCGTTGCATAGTGTAGTGTGGCGTCTTCGTGTCGGGCGCCACTCAAAAAGATCACCTGAGTGAATTTTTTAGGAACGGTTCATTTTATGAAATGATTTCATCCGCATATCAAAATTATCAAATTTGCCCTCGCTCGCTGATCGATCTCCTCGGTGTTATGCCTCCTGGGGGCGCAAACGAGTGGAGATGCTCTAAGGGATCTGCTGAGGTTGATCTGTAGAAGTGGCCTAGATTTATTATTATCATTATTGTTATTGTTATTATTATTATTATTATTATTATTATTATTATTATTATTATTTATTTTTTAGATTGATGGCCGCTTTCGATGGAGACCATTACGGCTACGACTAGGACACAGATTCCTTATTCATACTCCCTCCGTTCCCAAATACAGTATAAGTCTTGGACGGGTCTAGCCAGCGGCCGGCTACTCGCTGGCCTTTGCGAGCGGCCGGCCCCTACATGAGGAGATTTTTCTTCGCGACCATCACCGTATTTCCGCTCCTATATACAAACGCGCACCACACCCGCAGTTATTCTCGACCCGCTCCCCTCTCCTAACGCTCTGCTCTCTATCTGGCTCGTGGAGTTGGCGACAAAGGAGGCGACAGCGAATGTGGTGGAGGAGCTCATGAGGGTGTACTGGGAGCTGCCGCCACGGCCGGCGGTGGATGAAGTGGAGGCGGCGGTGACAGTGCTAGCCTCGACCGATACGCAGGAGGAGGCACGCCTGGCGAACGTCGCGCGGGAGGAGGCAGCACGACTGCGTGAGGCAGAGGGGGTGCCTGGGGAGCTCCTCGCTGTGCTGCGCGAGGCCAGGCGCGCTGTGGTGCGGCTGCATGCGCTGCAGCAGCGGAAGGATGCTGCACACGTCGTCGAGCTCAAGAGGCGGTTCAAGGTGCTCGACGGCCTCATCCAAAGGGCATCGCAGGTCGTGTCCCCTTCTGGCGAAGGTAGCAGCGGCAGTGGTGTGGAGATGGAGGAGGTCGTGGAGGAGATGGACGCTAGGCGTAATGACGTCATGGCGGTGGCTACCGTGGTTGGGGAGATAGAGCGCGCAAACAGGGGTGTCGGCTTCAGCTTGAACACCAAGGTCGTCTTGTCTCTGCTTCGCAATGGTTCTACAGGTGATTTTTTCGCCTTTACTTTCATGATTCGGCTTTCTGTTGGTTTTGTTAGGATCACGATTGTACCTATTACTGGACCGGTGTTGTTTCTTTGGAGCTGTGTGGATTTTGTTCCATGTTCATGTTCATTGTTGGAATCAGGAAATCTTGTTCCATGTTCATGCTAATTGTTGGGACTACGCAGACTAGATTGTGCAACTTTGTGGTCGTGCATGTGCGACTATGCGGACGGGAGTGTACAACTTCGCGGTCGGGCGTGAGCACCTCCCACAACAAAATCATGTGTGACTATGCCGACGAGAGTGTGCAATTCTATGACCATGCATGTGCGGATATGTGGACGAGACTGTGCAACTCTTCGGCCACGCGTGAGCACCTCCCATAACAAATTCATGCGGGACTATGCCTATGAGAGTGTGCAACTCCGCAGCTAGGCGTGAGCACCTCCCACAACAATTCACGTGCGATTATGCGGACGAGATTGTGCAATCCTGTGGTCAAAAATGTGCGACTATGCCAATGAGAGTGTGCAACTCCCTGACCGGGCGTGAGCACCTCCCGCGGCAATTCATGTGCGACCATGTGGACAAGATTTTGCAACTCTGAGGTCTGGCATGTGCGACTATGCCGACGAGAATGTGCAACTCCCCGGCCGGGCGTGAGCACCTCCCGCGGCAATTCATGTGCACCCATGCAGACGAGATTGTGCAACTCTATGGTCAGGCATGTACGACTATGACTACGAGAGTGTGCAACTCCCCGGTCGGGCTTGAGCACCTTCCGCGGCAACTCATGCGACCGTGAGGTCGGGATTGTGCAACTCTGTGATCAGGCATGTGCGACTATGCCTACGAGAGTGTGCAACTCCCCGGCCGGGCATGAGCACGTCTGCAACAATTCATGTGCGACCATGCAGACGAGATTGTGCAACTCTGTGGTCAAACATGTGCGATTATGCCGACGAGAGTGTGCAACTCCCCGGCCGGGCATGAACACCTCCCACGACAATTCATGTGTGACCCTGCAGACGAGATTGTGCAACTTTATGGTCAGGTATGTGCGACTATGACTACGAAAGTGTGCAACTCCCTGGCCGGGCGTGAGCACCGCCCGCGGCAATTCATGTGCAACCATGCGGACATGATTATGCAACTCTATGGTCAGGCATGTGCGACTATGCCTACAAGAGTTGTCGGGGGTTTGGTGCGACATATGCCAACGGATGGCTTATCATGGTGGGGGCGAGTAGAACGTCACCGGTGCCTGGAAACGGGCTGAGGCGAAGGCATGCACGCCGACAAATCTTACCCAGCTTCAGGGCTCTCCGGGGAGATAATACCCCTACTACTGCTCTGCGGGGTCTCCGCATGGTCACTATGGCAAAGTGTTTACACGGTTGCTCCTTGAGCTATTTCTTGGAGGTAGGAGAGGGCAAGTCTAGCTCTCTCCCTTCTATATGATCTGGCCTAGAGCTAATGGGTTCCAACCCTTTGCTTGGGTGCCCTGGGGGGTTTATATAGGCCTACCCCCTAGGGGTACAATGGTAATCTGGCTGGACGCGGGCCCAGCCGTCAGTGCCCCTGGCCTCCGTCTTCTCTGCCGACCGCTGGGGCCCGCCGACTGGCGGGTCCCGCTGACTGGCCTGGTACGGAGCCGACAGGTCACGTCCGCCGCGGGCGGGTCTTGCCGGCTGCTGATTACTGTAGCCGTGCTTCTGATGACGCGGGCTTGATCATGAGGTCGTGGCAATAGCCCCGCCGCCCGGCGGGCGATCACTGTCGCCTCTCCCCATCACATCTTGATTAATGACGTGTGGGCCCCGGGGGAGGGCTCGGCCGACTTCCCCAGGCCGACTCCTGACGGGTCCGACTGGTGGTCCTCTTGCCGTCTCCTGGGGTCTCACCAACTGGTGGGACTTGCCGCCTCTAGGCCATACAGACAAGCCGTCGTGGGTGCAGGATTCGGTCCTGCGGTGCTGATGTCAGGGCTGGCAGGGCAACAGTGCCACGCCGCACGGAGATACTTCCGGGGTACGGCGTGCTGTAGCCATGCCTGCCCTTGGTAAGGGGCAGGAGCGGGCTTCATTATTGCCACTCCCCCACCCTGTCCCACTTGATGAGGTCGTGGGGGGTGTTGGAGTCGCAGGCCGACTCCCCGAAGCCGGCTTCTCTGGAAGTCGTCAGTCAGGAGTCAGCTCTCCCTGAAGTCGTCCCTGGGACTCGGCCATGAGTGGTCAGTCGGCCACCTTTGCCATTGGCTTCTTGAAGGTGGCTCTTCGTCCTGGGGTCTTGAGGGGCGTAGCCTGCCCCGATGTCTTGAAAGGTTCTGGGGCTCTGGCCGGCCTACCCGTGGCCCATTACTCCGACAGTAGTCCCCGAAGCTGGTGAGGCACCGCGGACGATCGGCCGAGAAGCCTCAGCAGTTTCTCTTTCTGGGTGCTCAACACATGGTCTTTGATTGACTTCTGCCGGGCCGACTAGGAGGAGTCGGACTCGCTCGATTCGTACTCGCTTAATTCTGACTCGCACAATATTTCGAATGTCGTGGCGGGATCCAAGCGGCGTGCTAGCTAAGCCTCTAGGCCGCCGCCCATTCTAGGCCTGTCACGTGGCTGGGCCGTCCTGCCAGCCTGCGCGCGTGACGGGACAGGCCCATAGGCGGGGCCCGCCACTACCGCGCCTCAGCGCCCGAGCGGATCCGCTGCGGCCCCGGCGAACGGTTGGGATTCCTGTGGAGTTACTGCGCGCAGTAACTTTATCGTGGAATGTGGGGGTCGTGGGGCCGTGGGCGCAGTAAATCCCCATGACGCCCCCTCGGCTTCGCAGCCCACAGGGCTATAAGTAGGGGGAAGAGGGGGGCACGCGCGCCCCTCCTTCCCACTAGTCCTTGTTCTCTTCCTTCTCGCAGCTCCTCGCTCTCCTCCTTCTTCTTCTTCTTCGCTCCGCCGCGCGCCCAAGCTCCAGCGAACACCGCGGCGACAGCTCGCGATGAGTTCTTCCTCTGCCGCCGCGCCTCCCCCGGTGCGCTCCGGCACTTGGGACGGTTCCGAAGTCCACGACGACCACATTGAGTTCCTTCGCCGGATTCGTCGGCTCCCTGGCGAGGATCACGTGCGGGTGCGCCTCGCGCCGAAGGGGGAGATTTCCCGCGCGCCGTAGGAGGGCGAGCGGGTCATCTTCCGTTCGCACTGCCTACGCGGGTTGGGGCTGCCGGCGAGCAGTTTCTTCCAATCTTTCTTGGAGTTCTACGGCCTCCAGCCGCACCACCTCACCCCAAACACAGTGGTGCTGCTGTCCGCCTTCGTGGCCTTGTGCGAAGGCTTCCTCGGAGTCCTCCCCACCCTCGAGCTCTGAGGGGAATTCTTCTTCTCCAAGCTCGGCACCCAGGCCGCGGGCATGCCGGCTCAATGCGGCGCTTTCATCGCCGTGCGAAGGTCAGGAGCCGACAACCCCTTCTCCTCCATCTCGCTGATAAAGTCGGTGAAGATGTGGCAGAGATCCTACTTTTACGTCAGGAGCGTCTCTGCGAGGGGGGGCTGGGTCAACTTGCCGACTTTAGAAGCTGGCCCGCCGGCTGGGCGACTGCCCAACTGGTCGTACCGGGCCAAGTCGCTGACGCCTGCGGGAGCCGACGCCATCACGCGACTCCGAGTGCTGACGCAGTCAGAGGGTTTGACTGGTCCGGATCTGCTGGCCGCCTTCGTGGCGCGCCGAGTTCTCCCACTCCAAGGCCGCCCCCACATGATATGCCAGATGAGTGGGCACCGCGACCTGAGTCCGATGTGCACCTAGGACATGCCTCAGGAAGAGGTGGCCTTCATGGTGAACTACCTCTCGGACAGCAAGCTCCTGGAGGATTGGCGGTTCGGCAAGTAGCCGTACTCCCGCGCCAACCCCCCGCCCGTGGTGAGTCGCCTTTCCTTTCTTTCTTTGGATTGTCTTCTTTCTTGCCGAGTTTTGTTCTGACCAGTCGGCTTTGGTTAGAATTGTTGGAAATATGCCCTAGAGGCAATAATAAATTGATTATTATTATATTTCCTTGTTCATGATAATCGTTTATTATCCATGCTAGAATTGTATTGATAGGAAACTCAGATACATGTGTGGATACATAGACAACACCATGTCCCTAGTAAGCCTCTAGTTGACTAGCTCGTTGATCAATAGATGGTTACGGTTTCCTGACCATGGACATTGGATGTCGTTGATGACGGGATCACATCATTAGGAGAATGATGTGATGGACAAGACCCAATCCTAAGCATAGCCCAAGATCGTGTAGTTCGCATGCTAAAGCTTTTCTAATGTCAAGTATCATTTCCTCAGACCATGAGATTGTGCAACTCCCGGATACCGTAGGAATACTTTGGGTGTGCCAAACGTCACAACGTAACTGGGTGGCTATAAAGGTGCACTACGGGTATCTCCGAAAGTGTCTGTTGGGTTGGCACGAATCGAGACTGGGATTTGTCACTCTGTGTAAACGGAGAGGTATCTCCGGGCCCACTCGGTAGGACATCATCATAATGTGCACAATGTGACCAAAGGAGTTGATCACGGGATGATGTGTTACGGAACGAGTAAAGATACTTGCCAGTAACGAGATTGAACAAGGTATCGGGATACCGACGATCGAATCTCGGGCAAGTATCGTACCGCTAGACAAAGGGAATTGTATACGGGATTGATAGAATCCTCGACATCGTGGTTCATCCGATGAGATCATCATGGAACATGTAGGAACCAACATGGGTATCCAGATCCCGCTGTTGGTTATTGACCGGAGAACGTCTCGGTCATGTCTGCATGGTTCCCGAACCCGTAGGGTCTACACACTTAAGGTTCGATGACGCTAGGGTTATAAGGAATAGATATACGTTGTTACCGAATGTTGTTTGGAGTCCCGGATGTGATCCCGGACGTCACGAGGAGTTCCGGAATGGTCCGGAGGTAAAGATTTATATATGGGAAGTCCTGTTTTGGTCACCGGAAAAGTTTCGGGTTTTACCGGTAGTGTACCGGGACCACCGAAGGGGTCCGGGGGTCCACCAAGTGGGGCCACCAGCCTCGTAGGGCTGCATGGGCCAAGTGTGGGAGGGGACCAGCCCCAGGTGGGCTGGTGCACCCCCCCACCAAGGCCCAAGGCGCCTCCAAGAGGGAAGGGGGGCAAACCCTAGGGCAGATGGGCCCTAAGGCCCACCCCAGGTGCGCCTCCCCCTCTCCCCCTTGTGGCCGCCACCCAGATGGGATCTGGGGGGCTGCCGCCACCCCTAGGGAGGGAACCCTAGGTGGGGGCGCAGCCCCTCCCCTTCCCCTATATATACTTGAGGTTTGGGCTGCGCAAGACACACGAGTTCCTCTCCTCCTTGGCGCAGCCCTACCCCTCTCCCTCCTCGTCTCTTGCGGTGCTTGGCGAAGCCCTGTTGGAGTACCATGCTCCTCCACCACCACCACGCCGTTCTGCTGCTGCTGGATGGAGTCTTCCTCAACCTCTCCCTCTCTCCTTGCTTGATCAAGGCATGGGAGACGTCACCGGGCTGTACGTGTGTTGAACGCGGAGGTGCCGTCTGTTCGGCACTAGGATCATCGGTGATTTGGATCACGACGAGTACGACTCCATCAACCCCGTTTTCTTGAACGCTTCCGCGTAGCGATCTACAAGGGTATGTAGATGCACTCTCCTTCCCTCGTTGCTGGTTTCTCCATAGATAGATCTTGGTGACACATATGAAAATTTTGAATTTCTCCTATGTTCCCCAACAGTGGCATCATGAGCTAGGTCTATTGCGTGGATTCTATGCACGAGTAGAACACAAAGTAGTTGTGGGCGTTGATTTTGTTCAATATGCTTACCGTTACTAGTCCAATCTTGTTTCGACGGCATCGTGGGATGAAGCGGCCCGGACCAACCTTACACGTACGCTTACGTGACACCGGTTCCACTGACTGACATGCACTAGTTGCATAAGGTGGCTGGCGGGTGTCTGTCTCTCCCACGTTAGTCGGAACGGATTCGATGAAAAGGGTCCTTATGAAGGGTAAATAGCAATTGGCATATCACGTTGTGGTTTTGCGTAGGTAAGAAACGTTCTTGCTAGAAACCCATAGCAGCCACGTAAAACAAGCAAACAACAATTAGAGGACGTCTAACTTGTTTTTGCAGGGTATGCTATGTGATGTGATATGGCCAAGAAGAATGTGATGAATGATATGTGATGTATGAGATTGATCATGTTCTTGTAATAGGAATCACGACTTGCATGTCGATGAGTATGACAACCGGCAGGAGCCATAGGAGTTGTCTTTATTTATTGTATGACCTGCGTGTCATTGAACAACGCCATGTAATTACTTTACTTTATTGCTAACCGGTAGCCATAGTAGTAGAAGTAATAGTTGGCGAGCAACTTCATGGAGACACGATGATGGAGATCATGATGATGGAGATCATGGTGTCATGCCGGTGACAAGATGATCATGGAGCCCCAAGATGGAGATCAAAGGAGCTATATGATATTGGCCATATCATGTCACTATTATTTGATTGCATGTGATGTTTATCATGTTTTTGCATCTTGTTTACTTAGAATGACAATAGTAAATAAGATGATCCCTCATAATAATTTCAAGAAAGTGTTCCCCCTAACTGTGCACCGTTGCGACAGTTCATTGTTTTGAAGCACCAGGTGATGATCGGGTGTGATAGATTCTAACGTTCACATACAACGGGTGTAAGACAGATTTACACACGTGAAACACTTAGGTTGACTTGACGAGCCTAGCATGTACAGACATGGCCTCGGAACACAAGAGACCGGAAGGTCGAGCATGAGTCGTATGGTAGATACGATCAACATGAAGATGTTCACCGATGATGACTAGTCCGTCTCACGTGATGATCGGACACGGCCTAGTTGACTCGGATCATGTAATCACTTAGATGACTAGAGGGATGTCTATCTGAGTGGGAGTTCATAAGATGAACTTAATTATCCTAAACATAGTCAAAAGGTCTTCGCAAATTATGTCGTGGCTCGCGCTTTAGTTCTACTGTTTAGATATGTTCCTAGAGAAAATTTAGTTGAAAGTTGCTAGTAGCAATTATGCGGACAAGGTCCGTAAACTGAGGATTGTCCTCATTGCTTCATAGAAGGCTTATGTGCTTAATGCACCGCTCAGTGTGCTGAACCTCGAACGTCGTCTGTGGATGTTGCGAACATCTGACATACACATTTTGATAACTACGTGATAGTTCAGTTAAACGGTTTAGAATTGAGGCACCAAAGACGTTTTGAAACGTCGTGAAACATATGAGATGTTTCGAGGGCTGAAATTGGGATTTCAGGCTCGTGCCCACGTCAAGAGGTATAAGACCTCTGACGATTTTCTTAGCCCACAAACTAAGGGAGAAAAGCTCAATTGTTGAGCTTGTGCTCAGATTGTCTGAGTACAACAATCATTTGAATCGAGTGGGAGTTGATCTTCCAGATGAGATAGTGATGTTTCTCCGAAGTCATTACCACCAAGCTGCTAGAGCTTCGTGATGAACTATAATATATCAGGGACATATATGATGATCCTTGAGATATTCGCGATGTTTGACACCACAAAAGTAGAAATCAAGAAGGAGCATCAATTGTTGATGGTTGGTGAAACCACTAGTTTCAAGAAGGGCAAGGGCAAAAAGGGATACTTCATGAAACGGCAATTCTGCTGCTGCTCTAGTGAAGAAACCCAAGGTTGAACCCAAACCCGAGACTAAGTGCTTCTGTAATAAGGGGAACAGCCACTGGAGCAAAATTACCCTAGATACTTGGTAGATGAGAAGGCTGGCAAGGTCGATAGAAGTATATTGGATGTACATTGTGTTAATGTGTGCTTTACTAGTACTCCTAGTAGCACCATGGTATTAGATACCGGTTCGGTTGCTAAATGTTAGTAAACTCGAAATAAAAGGCTGCGGAGTAAACGGAGACTAGCTAAAGGTGAGCTGGCAATATGTGTTGGAAGTTTTTCCAAGCTTGATGTGATCAAGCATTGCACGCTCCCTCTACCATCGAGATTGGTGTTTGCGTTGAGCATAGACATGATTGGATTATGTCTATCGCAATACGGTTATTCATTTAAGGAGAATAATGGTTACTCTGTTTATTTGAATAATACCTTCAATGGTCTTGCACCTAAAATGAATGGTTTGTTGAATCTCGATCGTAGTGATACACATGTTCATGCCAAAAGATATAAGATAGTAATGATAGTACCACCTACTTGTGGCACTGCCACGTAAGTCATATCGGTATAAAACGCATGAAGAAGCTCCATGTTGATGGATCTTTGGGCTCACTCGTTTTGAAGAGTTTGAGACATGCGAACCATGTCTATTGGTGTATATGCATGAAGAAACTCCATGCAAATGGACCGTTTGGACTCACTTGGTTTTGAATCACTTGAGACATGCAAATCATACCACATGGGCAAGATGACTGAAAGCCTCGTTTTCAGTAAAATGGAACTAGAAAGCAACTTGCTGGAAGTAATACATTTTGATGTGTGCAGTCCAATGAGTGCTGAGGCATGTAGTGGATATCGTTATGTTCTTACTTCACAGATGATTTGAGTAGATGTTGAGTATATTTACTTGATGAATCATGAGTCTGAATTATTGAAAGGTTCAAGTAATTTAAGGGTGAAGTTGAAAGATCGTCGTGACAAGAGGATAAAAGATCTATGATATGATCATAGAGATGAATATCTGAATTACGAGTTTGGCACAGAATTAAGACATTGTCGAAATTGTTTCACAACTAATACAGCCTGGAACACCATAGTGTGATGGTGTGTCCGAACATCATAACTGCACCCTATTGGATATGATGCATACCATGATGTCTCTTATCGAATTACCACGATAGTTTATGGGTTAGGCATTAGAGACAACCACATTTACTTTAAATAGGGCACCACGTAATTCCGATGAGATGACACCGTATGAACTATGGTTTAGAGAAACCTAAGCTGTCATTTCTTAAAAGTTTGGGGCTGCGACACTTATGTGAAAATTTTTCAGGCTGATAAGCTCAAGCGGATAAATGCATCTTCATAGGACACCCAAAACAGTTGGGTATACCTCCTATCTCAGATCTGAAAGCAATAAAGGATTGTTTCTAGAATCGGGTCCTTTCTCGAGGAAAAGTTTCTCTCGAAAGAATTGAGTGGGAGGATGGTGGAGACTTGATGAGGTTATTGAACCGTCTCTTCAACTAGTGTGTGGCAGGGCACAAGAAGTTGTTCCTATGGCACCTACACCAATTGAAGTGGAAGCTTATGATATTGATCATGAGACTTCGGATCAAGTCACTCCCAAACCTCGTAGGATGACAAGGATGCGTACTACTTCAGAGTGGTACGTAATCCTGTCTTGGAAGTCATGTTGCTAGACAACAATGAACCTATGAGCTATGGAGAAGCGATGGTGGGCCCGGATTCCAATAAATGGCTCGAGGCCATAAAATTGGAGAGAGGATCCATGTATGAAAACAAAGTGTAGACTTTGGCAGAACGGCTCGATGGTCGTAAGGCTATTGAGTACAGATGGATTTTAAAAGGAAGACGGACAATGATGGTATGCATCACCATTAAGAAAGCTCGACTTGTCGTTAAGATTTTTTTTTCCGACAAGTTCAAGGAGTTAACTATGATGAGACTTTCTCACTCGTAGCGATGCTAAGAGTCTGTTGGAATTATATTAGCGATTACTGCATTGTTTATGAAATCTTGCAGATAGGATGTCAAAAAACATTGTTTTCTCAACATTTTTCTTGAGGAAAGGTTGTATGTGATACAACCGGAAGGTTTTGTCAATCCTGAAAGATGCTAATAAGTATGCAAAGCTCCAGCAATCCTTCTAAGGACTGGAGTAAGCATCTCGGAGTTGGAATGTACGCTTTGATGAGATGATCAAAGATTTTGGGTTTATACAAAGTTTATGAGAAACTTGTATTTCCAAAGAAGTGAGTGGGAGCACTATAGAATTTCTGATGAGTATATGTTGTTGACATATTATGGATCAGAAATGATGTAGAATTTCTAGAAAGCATGCAGAGTTATTTGAAAAGTGTTTTTCAATGGAAAGCCTGGATTAAGCTACTTGAACATTGAGCATCAAGATCTATAAGGATAGATCAAAACGCTCAATGGTACTTCCAAATGAGCACATACCTTGACATGATCTTGAAGGTGTTCAAGATGGATCAGTCAAAGAAGGAGTTCTTGCCTGAGTTGTAAGATGGATCAGTCAAATGAGCACATACCACGGCAGAAGAAAGAGAAAGGACGAATGTCATCCCCTATGCTTTTGTCATAGGCTCTATACGGTATGCCATGCTGAGTACCGCACCTGATGTGTGCCTTGCCACATGTCTGGCAAGAGGGTAAAAATGTGATCCAGGAGTGGATCACTAGATAGCGGTCAAAATTGTCCTTGGAGTAATAAGGACATGTTTCTCGATTATGAAGGTGATAAAGATTTCGGTGTAAAGGGTTACATCGATGCAAGCTTGAGTATTCTATAGTCTCACCTAAATAGCTTGGCGTAATCATGGTCATAGCTGTTTCCTGTGTGAAATTGTTATCCGCTCACAATTCCACCAACTAGAGCCGGAAGCAGAATGTAAAACATGACCTAGAGATTTGCGAAGTACATACAGATCTGAATGTTGCAGACCCATTGACTAAAACCTCTCTCACAAGCAAAACATGATCAAACCCAGAACTCATTGAGTCTTAATCACATGATGATGTGAACTAGTTTAGTGACACTAGTAAACTCTTTGGATGTTGGTCACATGGCGATGTGACCTGTGAGTGTTAATCACATGGCGATGTGAACTAGATTATTGACTCTAGTGCAAGTGGGAGACTATTGGAAATATGCCCTAGAGGCAATAATAAATTGATTATTATTATATTTCCTTGTTCATGATAATCGTTTATTATCCAT